>NC_092413.1:15701487-15868987 GCF_040894005.1 Engystomops pustulosus | reverse complement strand
ATCTATCTCATATCTATCTATCTATCTATCTATCTATCTATCTCATATCTATCTATCTATCTATCTCCTATCTATCTCATATCTATCTATCTATCTATCTATCTATCTATCTATCTATCTATGTATCTCCTATCTATCTATCTATCTATCTCATATCTATCTATCTATCTCATATCTATCTATCTATCTATCTATCTCATATCTATCTATCTATCTCATATCTATCTATCTATCTATCTATCTATCTATCTCATATCTATCTATCTATCTATCTATCTCATATCTATCTATCTATCTATCTCATATCTATCTATCTATCTATCTATCTATCTCATATCTATCTATCTATCTCATATCTATCTATCTATCTATCTATCTATCTATCTATGTATCTCCTATCTATCTATCTATCTCATATCTATCTATCTATCTCATATCTATCTATCTATCTATCTATCTATCTATCTATCTATCTCATATCTATCTATCTATCTATCTATCTATCTATCTATCTATCTATCTATCTATCTCATATCTATCTATCTATCTCATATCTATCTATCTATCTATCTCATATCTATCTATCATCTGCCAAAACAAATATCAAGAAAAAAAGCCTGAATATATAAATCTTTTGCTTTCTTTGGTTCCCAACCTTAATTTTTTAGAATATCTGAGACTCCCCATGGGTTTAACCATTGGTTGTACTGTTATAGGGGCAGGTCATTCTTTCTTATTGTAAATAATCCCTTTATGAAGAATTCGATCCATTTAGTGAAAATTGACTGTCCCTGGGTTGCTGCAGTTTCCTTTCTCCTTGTTCCCCTGGCCGGGAAATCACCGTCTTGTAGCATAGAATCACCTATTGATTTCTCTCCGCTTCCCCCGTTTCCTCCTTTGCTTCTTCTCTGTCTATTTGGCCGGTCCAGGCCACGGGCAACAAACACGTTATCATGGTTAACTGTTTGTGACCTGCTTGGGCCTATGAAGGTTAATTGAACACATTCCATGGATCCATTGTGAGGATAAGACTCGGAATAATACAACCTTGGAAGAACAAGTGCAAACTGAAACCAAACAGAAAACTAATAACATTTCCAACCTTTTGGGAAAATTACTTAAATGTCAATGTTTAGTTCCTTAAAGGGGATTTACAGGAAGCCTGGAACCCCCCCGGGGGTCGTGGCCATGGCTTATCCTACTAACTGTTCCAATGTCCCGTTGGCCTCCCGGTATTTGGCTCCTTCATCCAATGGTCTCGCTTTAGCCATTCAGTGGCCACATCAACACTGTGGACGTCACTTGTGACCTAAAGGAAGTGAAGACCATCGGACTACCACATTGATGCGAGAGCCGGAGCAGGGTAGGTCCAAGAATTTTTGATACCCCCCCACCCCAGCATCCAGGTTTTTTTCCACGATTCCTGGAAAATCCCTTTAAGTTGGCTTTACGAAATGAGACAGCGACACTCATCCTATTGGTTGTATCTGAAAAACATTCACTAAGCTCAGTTTCAAAAAGTCCGGTTTGATCCATAAGATATGACCATACTTCGGCCATGTTTCCTATCCTACACTGAACAATGGTCAAGGAAACTTGACCCACAGCATCATAGTCATCGATCGTTATGTATGATGCTAGGAGTCCCTGCCTCTCTATGGGACCACAGTCCTAGGATGAAATCATTCTGGAGGTCCGTCGGGAAGCAAGGATCCCCTAGCTTCATAGAGTTCCTTAGATTCCTATAGATAATTCTAGTGGTTCCTGGACACGATCATGTGAAACTGGTCTTAAAGGGGGTCTTCTAAGGAACCAAACCAACAGAATAAACGGTAAGCTTTGGATCAGTATGGATTTTACAGGGACCTCCCGCTGCTCATCAAAATATTGGGGGTCCTCTGTACTCTCATCAAGGTTTGCCCACTCTCTGGGAGTCCAATAGATATGAATGTAGCAGCATAAAGCCCGTACAACCACCAATCCATGTATATTGGGTTACAGGGATTTCGGTTCTTGTGATCAGTTCTGGGTCTAGTGGTTCCCCTGATGGTCATCAATGGTCCAGATGGTCCTCAAAGAGGACGTTTCATCACCTACATCAACTCTCAAATTCTTTAATAGAGTTCTACTGATTCTATCATAGTTGGAATTTACTCACAAAACCTCAACACTCCTGGGCGGGGCCAGGATTCAAGGGGCAGAACCAGACTTCAAATAGGTGGAGTCAGACTTCGAGGTCAGCACCACCCATCTGATTGTAGAGAGCCAATTACGCAATGTTTAAAGGTAGTTTCAGTAGACAGTATGCTAATTAGGCTGTCTACTGGTTTTAGGTCGGAGGAGAAAGTTAAGCTCCTCCCAATTGACAGTAAAGACCTAGAAATAATGGCATTGATTGGGGTCACTGGGGACTAGAGAAAAAATTCCAACTACGTCGGAATCAGTGAATGGCCTCCTGTGAAGGCTTCAAAGAGTCAAAGTTGAAGGAAATGGTAACGGCCAGCAAAAATTTCGTCTTTCACCAGTAAGTGACCATGGAAATTGCGAATTTGTTTGCTTTTTGGTCACTTTTTACAAAAAACGTGTGTAGGCCCCTGGTGTGTGTGAAAATGTCAATTTTGGGTGATATCTACTAAGTAGGTGGGGCCCCAGTGACGGTCTTACGTTGGGGCCCCATGAGCATCACGTTGTACCTCTAGTGCGGACATGCACCCTGCTCACTCTTCTCTGCATCTGGAAGTCAGAAAATAGCAAATTCTGCAGAAAATGATGTGATCCATCCCGGCACATAACTTCAGAAGTCTGAATCCCTTTAACGCGCTAATTAATTTTCATGAGGAAAAACCTTACACCTCGTACAATTCCATCTTTCTCAGGTCACATCTTACACCATTACAGGGAATGGCTTCTTTCTGTAACATCTAATTCATTGCGGCTCTTACACTTCTGACTTATTAATCTCATCTTTAATGCGTCTTAATCACTTTCCCTGAACGACGCTGCTGCAGCTGCTGTATATTACCACCGTATTCACCTCCTCATTTACCTCTCTGTATTCACAGTGTGGGCAACCAACAAATATTTAGATTAATGTTATCTCTGTACTGTGACATCACTGTGTATAATCCCTGTACTGTGACATCACTGTGTGTATTATCCCTGTACTGTGACATCACTGTGTGTATTATCTCTGTACTGTGACATCACTGTGTGTATTATCTCTGTACTGTGACATCCCTGCGTGTATTATCCCTGTACTGTGACATCACTGTGTGTATTATCTCTGTACTGTGACATCACTGTGTGTATTATCCCTGTACTGTGACATCACTGTGTGTATTATCCCTGTACTGTGACATTACTGTGTGTATTATCCCTGTACTGTGACATCACTGTGTGTATTATCTCGGTACTGTGACATTACTGTGTGTATTATCCCTGTACTGTGACATCACTGTGCGTATTATCCCTGTACTGTGACATCACTGTGTGTATTATCTCTGTACTTTGACATCACTGTGTGTATTATCCCTGTACTGTGACATCACTGTGTGTATTGTCCCTGTACTGTGACATCACTGTGTATATTATCTCTGTACTGTGACATCGCTGTGTGTATTATCCCCGTACTGTGACATCGCTGTGTGTATTATCCCTGTACTGTGACATCACTGTGTGTATTATCCCTGTACTGTGACATCACTGTGTGTATTATCTCTGTACTGTGACATCACTGTGTGTATTATCCCTGTACTGTGACATCACTGTGTGCATTATCCCTGTACTGTGACATCACTGTGTGTATTATCCTGTACTGTGACATCACTGTGTGTATTATCCCTGTACTGTGACATCACTGTGTGTATTATCCCTGTACTGTGACATCACTGTGTGTATTATCCCTGTACTGTGACATCACTGTGTGTATTATCCCTGTACTGTGACATCACTGTGTGTATTATCCCTATACTGTGCCATCACTGTGTGTATTATCCCTGTACTGTGACATCACTGTGTGTATTATCCCTATACTGTGCCATCACTGTGTGTATTATCCCTGTACTGTGACATCACTGTGTGCATTATCCATGTACTGTGACATCGCTGTGTGTATTATCCCTGTACTGTGACATCACTGTGTGTATTATCCCTGTACTGTGACATCACTGTGTATTATCCCTGTACTGTGACATCACTGTGTGTATTATCGCTGTACTGCGACATCACTGTGTGTATTATCCTGTACTGTGATATCACTGTGTGTATTATCCCTGTACTGTGACATCACTGTGTGTATTATCTCTGTACTGTGACTTCACTGTGTGTATTATCCTTGTACTGTGACATCACTGTGTGTATTGTGCCTGTACTGTGACATCACTGTGTGTATTATCCCTGTACTGTGACATCACTGTGTGTATTATCGCTGTTCTGTGACATCACTGTGTATATTATCCCTGTACTGTGACATCACTGTGTGTATTATCCCTGTACTGTGACATCACTGTGTGTATTATCCCTGTACTGTGACATCTCTGTGTGTATTATCCCTGTACTGTGACACCACTGTGTGTATTATCCCTGTACTGTGACATCACTGTGTGTATTATCCCTGTACTGTGACATCACTGTGTGTATTATCCCTGTACTGTGACATCACTGTGTGTATTATCCTATACTGTGACATCACTGTGTGTACTATCCCTGTACTGTGACATCACTGTGTGTATTCTCCCTGTACTGTGACATCACTGTGTGTATTCTCCCTGTACTGTGACATCACTGTGTGTATTATCCCTGTACTGTGACATCACTGTATATTATCTCTCCACAAATGTCTTGCCCCAATTACCTCTTCACAATTCTGGCTGTTGTTCAGGGTGCCGGCCTGGTGGCAGTCGCAGGGTTGGCATACATCTGCAGCAGACGGGTCGGCCCCAAATTTCCGATAAAAAGAAATCTTGCAAACGTCACAGTTTCTTCCTAAAAGAGAAATGTTTAATCTAGAGACGTCTTACAATGATCTACAGGAGCATGGAAGTAGAGGGGAGGATCACCTCCCGAATATCCGTTGTCATGCCCCTTCCCTCTCTACCTGCCAATGTACTGATCCGCAGCATATGAAGCTATGAACCTGCATCAAAACCCGATTTACTTCATTTACCTCCCATCTGTCACACGACCCAAACTTGTGTCTCTGGAAATTTTGCAATTCTAGAGACCAAACATTTACATTCAAATATTGGTTTCTTTAAACATACATTAAAAAATAAGAATGAAAACAAAAACGTTAATAAAAAAGTAAAAAAAATACTCTACTAAATTATAAAATCTTGGCTGAATTTCATCTTGCTAGCACTGAGGTGTTAGGTTACCTAACCTCTGTAAACTTTTGTGTCCCCCCTCATCCTCATAGACTGTAAGCTCTTGTGTCACCCCCTCATCCTCATAGACTGTAAGCTCTTGTGTCACCCCTCATAGACTGTAAGCTCTTGTGTCACCCCCTCATCCTCATAGACTGTAAGCTCTTGTGTCACCTCCTCATCCTCATAGACTGTAAGCTCTTGTGTCACCCCCTCATCCTCATAGACTGTAAGCTCTTGTGTCACCCTCTCATCCTCATAGACTGTAAGCTCTTGCGTCACCCCCTCATCCTCATAGACTGTAAGCTCTTGTGTCATCCCCTCATCCTCATAGACTGTAAGCTCTTGTGTCACCCCCTCATCCTCATAGACTGTAAGCTCTTGTGTCACTCCCTCATCCTCATAGACTGTAAGCTCTTGTGTCACCCCCTCATCCTCATAGACTGTAAGCTCTTGTGTCACCCCCTCATCCTCATAGACTGTAAGCTCTTGTGTCACTCCCTCATCCTCATAGACTGTAAGCTCTTGTGTCACCCCCTCATCCTCATAGACTGTAAGCTCTTGTGTCACCTCCTCATCCTCATAGACTGTAAGCTCTTGTATCCCCCCCTCATCCTCATAGACTGTAAGCTCTTGTGTCCCCCCTCATCCTCATAGACTGTAAGCTCTTGTATCCCCCCCTCATCCTCATAGACTGTAAGCTCTTGTGTCCCCCCTCATCCTCATAGACTGTAAGCTCTTGTGCCCCCCCCTCATCCTCATAGACTGTAAGCTCTTGTGTCACCCCTCATCCTCATAGACTGCAAGCTCTTGTGTCCCCCCTCATCCTCATAGACTGTAAGCTCTTGTGTCCCCCCCCTCATCCTCATAGACTGTAAGCTCTTGTTCCCCCCCTCATCCTCATAGACTGTAAGCTCTTGTGTCACCTCCTCATCCTCATAGACTGTAAGCTCTTGTGTCACCCCCTCATCCTCATAGACTGTAAGCTCTTGTGTCACCCTCTCATCCTCATAGACTGTAAGCTCTTATGTCACCCCCTCATCCTCATAGACTGTAAGCTCTTGTGTCACCCCCTCTTCCTCATAGACTGTAAGCTCTTGTGTCACCCCCTCATCCTCATAGACTGTAAGCTCTTGTGTCCCCCCTCATCCTCATAGACTGTAAGCTCTTGTTCCCCCCCTCATCCTCATAGACTGTAAGCTCTTGTGTCCCCCCCTCATCCTCATAGACTGTAAGCTCCTGTGTCATCCCCTCATCCTCATAGACTGTAAGCTCTTGTGCCCCCCCCCTCATCCTCATAGACTGTAAGTCACAAGGTACAACTAGCCCTTCAGGACTTTTTACTTTTTACTTTTATTTATACCAAGGCACCAGATACTCTATTACTACACAATTTTAAATTTCCATCATCCATGTTCTGTCCATCCAGGAGTCGTGAGCACGTTACCTGCCGTGTTGTGCGAGCAGTCATCACACACCCCCCCGCCTCCGCGGTGGTGGTCATCCGGGTGAGGGTCTACACTTGCATCGTAGTGACAGCTGGATGAATGGTTGTGGCACCGGCACGGTACGCAGCCATAAGCGTGGACATGGTCACCTTGACGAAACGGCTTGTCGTTATAGAGGGGGGCGCAGCGATCACACTGGAGACAGGAACAACACACAAAAAAAGAGGAGTAGTCAGACGTAGTCAGTCCTTGTACCATTTACAAGCTTATCAGCCGGCTTTCATGTGATCATTTTGGAAAATATGGATTAACCACTTGGCACCCTTAGGAACAATTTAGTCACTGAACGGAAATTGCCCGGGGTCCTTTATCCCTTTGAAAAATTGGGATTTCTTCCCTCCCATGTGCCGCACAATGACTTCGGTGGGTCACAGTAAGCACGCTCATACATATTCATGCGACCCTGTCCGTCTGTTGGCATCGCTTTCCTTTGAAGTTTGACCCCCAGTCGATGCCGTCTTCTACCAAGAGGCTTCCCCGTAATGGCACAATAAATATTGTTCCACTTAAAGGGCTTAATTTTTAAGTTAAAGCTGTTAGCACGGCTAACTAACAGTAATACAGCGGCAGTAAAATGTACTAACTGCTGCAAACGTACCATAAATCATGCCCTTCCTGAATTCCCCTCCAGGGCAATCCCCCCGAGGCACCGAAGCTGGCAGGAATTTGCATAAAAATGCAGTGTATATTTAGTGGCGAAAAGTTAACGGAAAAAAAACCAATGTCAGAGCGGACGGAGGTTCTTAAAGATTCCGAGACTTCAGTTGGAATTCACTGTAATTTATAGGAGGAAATAACGGCTGAGGATCGGGATTTTTAGGAATGGGAATAGAACATCCGAGTGCGATCTTGTAAAAATATTTGGGGTTTTACAAATAAGAGATTTCTCATTTTGTGTTTTTAATTATTGGTGCAGATTTCATAAGACAAAATTGTGACATTCGATGGGGCTTGCCGACGATTTCCGTTTTCCGCAATTAACAGGGGTTTTTGGCGCACGCGACTGGATTGTGTCGCGATCGCGTCAGCTTTCACGAGACACAAATAGGGGGGGGGGGGCGACTGAGCGCGGGATTTTACTTTATAATTGTGTTGCATATAATGCACTTACATGCAACGGGAAGAAGAAGGTGAACTCCTGATCGGGGAAGCGACACATGCAGGATATCGGGCGCACGCTGTAAGTGAATCGCGGCAACTGTGCGTTCTCGTCGGAGATCGCACCTCGGGGATCGCGCAGGGACAGGTAAGTTTATGTGCCCCATTTTCTTACATTTGCCCGATGCAGTGATTTGGTGATAGGTTGTAGTAGGTGATTGGATGTTGTCTGGCTTCTAAAACAAAGGTCATTGCATGGAGCTCATTGTGTAAATGGGGGACCATCTGATTGGGAGATGATTGTAGGTAGCCAAAGGTGCATTCATGAGGGGATTTATCATACACTGCCAATTCGAAAGGCCAGTGTATGATGCAATCCCCGCCTCCCTCCGGCACTCGCCATATCTATCCTGCAGGTGTTGCACCAAGGGCAGTTCCACGACAGGTGCATCCTGATGAAGAATTAGCGAAGGCTAATGGCAGTGTGCAGGCACGGGACAGGAACGCCCCATACCGGCCAACTCTGCTCCTGGCTGCGCCCCGCTTTACTCCTGTCCAAGCCCACTTGACATGGAGATAGCGTAAAGGGGACAAAGGTGCAACTTCATCTTTTGGAATCCATTTACATCCACTTTTATTGTGTCCTTTAAAGGGCTTTTTCCAATGGACACAAGGGGGGTCATTTACTAAGGGCCCGATTCGCGTTTTCCCGACGTGTTACCCGAATATTTCCGATTCGCGCCGATTGCACCTGAATTGCCCTGGGAATTTGGCGCACACGATCGGATTGTGGCGCATCGGCGCTGGCATGCACGCGACGGAAATCGGGGGGCGTGGCCGAACGAAAACCCGACGGATTCGGAAAAACCGCCGCATTTAAGGCAAAAAATGTGTCGCGAAAATTACACTTACCTTCACCAGGTATAGGCCGGTGAATTTCAGGGCATTCCAGCGCGCCTCCGGGGAACTTCAGCGCAGCAGCGCCACTTGGTGGACGGCGGAGGAACTACCTTGGTGAATCCCGGCCGGACCCGAATCCAGTGCAGAGAACGCGCCGCTGGATCGCGAACGGACCGGCTAAGTAAATCTGCCCCAAGATGTCTGATTACTTGGGATTCCAAGAACCAATCACAAAAACAGGGAACAGCGCTCTAATGCCTACAATTTATCACCGCTCCTTTAATTTTTAAGTGACTGTGGTACCTCTGTATGTTGGTCATTATTGTACTTTAGCCCTAGGCTACAATAATCAGCTGTAACAGTAATCACAGGCGTCTGTAATGAAGCTTTATGGTTAATCCTGGTTCTAATGACAACCCAACATTTTTCAAATCCAATTTGTCTGGGATTAAAATGATAAAATATACAGTTCTGACTTACATACAAATTCAACTTAAGAACAAACCTACAGAACCAATCCTGTATGTAACCTGGGGACCCCCTGTACATTATGTAGATTATACAATAGCAAGAACAGATGGAAGGATGTTGCTTCTTTTTTTTCCATACGTTAATCATCATTATATTCTAAAAATGTATTCCAATATTAAAATGATAACTTACATTTATTATAAATATAGTTATATATAGTTCATATATAAGGCGCACTGGACTGTTAGGCGCACCTTTGATTTCTGAGAAAATCTAAGGATTTTTTTGCGATTATAAATAAGGTATTATAAATATTAGTAAAGTACAGTATAACATTATATATATATATATATGTATATAATACAGCACAGTACAATATATTACATATTATACAGTACAGTACAATACAGGTGCTCTCCCTTAAAAAGACCCAACTTACAGACGACCCCTAGTTACAGACAGACCCCTCTGACCTCTGGTGACCTCTCTGGATGTTACTATAGTACCAGGCTGCAATGATCAGCTGTAAGGTGTCTGTAATGAAGCTTTATTGATAATCCTTGGTCCCGTTACAGCAAAAAATTTTGAATCCCCAATTGTCACTGGGGCAAAAAATTTTTTGTTTGGAACTACAATGATAAAATATACAGTTTCGACTTACATACAAATTCAACTTAAGAACAAACCTATGTATGTAACCCTGCCTGGTATATCACTTTAACAGTACAGTATAAAATAATAAATTAGCCCTCAGTCTGGGCCATCGATAGCGGATCTATGAATGTCATGCACTTTCCTAATTTTCTCGAAACCCCTCTACACATCTGTGGTCAGCCGTAATGAATCAGTGCTCACTTTTCCTGTTGGGAAATATAGCTCAATATACTCTGTTGGAATCATTTCTGTTTTTTTATTGCCTATCCAGTAATGAGCCAGACTTTCTAAAGATCTTTGAACTGAATACATTAAAACTTGCATGAAACTATCAGGGCAATCAAAAAATACTAAAATGTTCCCATTTGATGTACTAAAGAATAATATCAAAGGACAGTCGCCATGCCAGCAGGAATAACAAGTAGGGCGGAATGTTTAAAACATCACCATAGGAGAGAAGAAATAAATAATTGACATCTACCTCGGAAATAAGGTCAGGGGAAATGAGGGGCCTCGGCTTGGCCCACCCTGGGCTGACATATTCCTTTAACGCTATCAATCTTAAGCACCGCGCGATTTTATCATCAGCCGTAATTTGAGTTGATGATGGCGTCAATGTCAAGGTAATGATATAGGTTCTGAGGATAATGAAGGAGTAATGGAGGAGAAGCGCTAGAACAATTACTGATACTACTAAAGCCGTGGTCACCTACGAGTTTGGGGCTCTATAAATGGAGGTCAAATTAATATTTTCGGGGAGATCAAAATCCATCGTGGGACACCTACTCATAGATCCAGGCACTGTGACTGTTGTAATCTTCTTATACTTGTCTATGGCCTTCTTCCTTATAAAATCAACTTTTAAAATTATACTAATGAGCCTGAAACTGCAGCTACAGCACTTAAGGGCTATGGTAACAGAGCCCCTCCATGCCGTATCTTCACAGACAGTTTCACTGTCTACACCTCCTCCACGTCACTGGACAACCCTTTTAAGTACAGGAGCCCCCTACTTAAGAACACCCGACTTACAGACGACCCCTAGTTACAAATGGACCTCTGGATGTTGGTAAGTTACTGTACTTTAGCCTTAGGCTATAATGATCAGCTATAACAGTTATCACAGGTGTCTGCAGTTAAGATTTATTGTTAATCCTGGTTCTTATAACAACCCAATGGGGGTCATTTACTAAGGGCCCGATTCGCGTTTTCCCGACGTGTTACCCGAATATTTCCGATTTGCACCGATTGTACCTGCATTGCCCCGGGATTTTTGCGCACGCGATCGGCTTGTGGCGCATCGGCGCTGGCATGCACGCGACGGAAATCAGGGGGCGTGGGGCCGAAAGAAAACCCGACGGATTCGGAAAAACTTCCCCATTTAAGACAAAAAATGTGTTGCGAAAATTACACTTACCTTCACCAGGTATAGGCCGGTGAATTTCAGGGCATTCAAGCGCGCCTCCGGGGAACTTCAGCGCAGCAGCGCCACCTGGTGGACGGCGGAGGAACTACCTTAGTGAATCCCGGCCGGACCCGAATCCACCGCAGAGAACGCGCTGCTGGATCGCGAATGGACCGGGTAAGTAAATCTGCCCCATTATTTTTAAAATCCAATTGTCACAGAGACCAAAAAAAAATTTGTCTGGGTTTACAATAATAAAATATACAGTTCCGACTTACATACAAATTCAACTTAAGAACAAACCTACAGAATCGATCTTGTACGTAACCTGGAGACTGCCTAAATATCAATCAATTTTCGGCTTATTTTTTTTACATTAATTTTTTGGTGTATATTTTGGCAAAATAGTAAAAGCATATTATTATTATTATTTTATTATTATTTTTCTTTTATTTAATTCTGCTTGCTTTTTTCTTCACAATCTGAGGAGTTCAAAAATTTCTATATTCACTATAAAGTAGTTGTAATAAGTATTGAACACATCAAGTTTATATATATTTTCTGAAGGTGCTATTGAAATGAAATTCTAGATATCGAACAGATGAAGAAAGAGAGGTGCAAAAAGCCATCGAAAGTCATGACACCGGCTGAAAGTCATCAGTAATTAGAAAGTAATTTTTCCACTTAGTAATAAATAATATGAGCTGGTTCTACTGATGACACAACCTCAAGAGGGGGATAAACTCAAGCTCTCTTCCCCTCCTCGCCATAGGGGAGACAGGGTTGTCTCCTGTCCCGGTGGCTCTGGGTCTCTTTGGGTCTCCAGCAGCGTTTCATTACAAAGGTGCCTCAAGTTGTCTCAAGAATTCCCAAACTACTGAAGGTTCCAGAAAGTACTGTTGGGGAAGTGGAAAGAACACCAGTTCACCATCAACCAGCCATGGTCAAGATTTCAGGCAGAGGAAAAGACTTACCAGAAGAATTATCCTACAGCCGAGGACCATCCGTGGAGAGCCACGGAAAGACCTGTTCAACACTTAATGCATGAGTGTGTGTGTAGGTTCTCCATTCAGAGGGAAACAACCAAATTTGTTGGATAAAACCTACAAATAGTGATCAGTGGACCCTGAGTTCAGATTCTGTTGGTAACACCTGCAACCATTGCGGGCATCATCAGTTTGTGTTAACTCTAGAGATGAGCGAGTATACTCGTCCGAGCTTGATGCTCGTTCGAGCATTAAGGTACTCGAAGCGGCTCGTTGCTCGGACGAGTATTTCCCCTGCTCGAGATCGAGCATTTAATTAAAAAAACACAGTGAAGAACAATGAAGAATAGAATAAAAACAGTGAACACAGTGAACACAGGATCATTTAAGTGAAAAAGACAGTGAAGAACACAGTGAAGAATAGATTACAGATGTTCGGCACATCTGCTTACTTGTCGGAAGATACACGCGGAACGGCAGCAGGGAGACATCGCGCACCAGGGAGACATCGGGCAGCACGGGGGAGACAGACATCGCGCAGAACGGCAGCAGGGAGACAGACATCGCGCAGAACGGCAGCAGGGAGACAGACATCGCGCAGAACTGCAGCAGGGAGACAGACATCGCGCAGAACGGCAGCAGGGAGACAGACATCGCGCAGCACGGCAGCAGGGAGACAGACATCGTGCAGAACGGCAGCAGGGAGACAGACATCGCGCAGAACGGCAGCAGGGAGACAGACATCGCGCAGAACGGCAGCAGGGAGACAGACATCGTGCAGAACGGCAGCAGGGAGACAGACATCGCGCAGAACGGCAGCAGGGAGACAGACATCGCGCAGCACGGCAGCAGGGAGAAAGACATCGCGCAGAACGGCAGCAGGGAGACAGACATCGGGCAGCACGGCAGCGGGGAGACAGACATCGGGCAGCACGGCAGCAGAGAGACAGACATCGGGCAGCATGGCAGCAGGGAGACAGACATCGCGCAGAACGGCAGCAGGGAGACAGACATCGCGCAGAACGGCAGCAGGGAGACAGACATCGCGCAGAACTGCAGCAGGGAGACAGACATCGCGCAGAACGGCAGCAGGGAGACAGACATCGCGCAGCACGGCAGCAGGGAGACAGACATCGTGCAGAACAGCAGCAGGGAGACAGACATCGCGCAGAACGGCAGCAGGGAGACAGACATCGCGCAGAACGGCAGCAGGGAGACAGACATCGCGCAGCACGGCAGCAGGGAGAAAGACATCGCGCAGAACGGCAGCAGGGAGACAGACATCGGGCAGCACGGCAGCGGGGAGACAGACATCGGGCAGCACGGCAGCAGAGAGACAGACATCGGGCAGCATGGCAGCAGGGAGACAGACATCGCGCAGAACGGCAGCAGGGAGACAGACATCGCGCAGAACGGCAGCAGGGAGACAGACATCGCGCAGAACGGCAGCAGGGAGACAGACATCGCGCAGAACGGCAACAGGGAGACAGACATCGCGCAGCACGGCAGCAGGGAGACAGACATCGCGCAGAACGGCAGCAGGGAGACAGACATCGGGCAGCACGGGGGAGACAGACATCGGGCAGCACGGAGGAGACACCATCGGGCAGCACGGGGAGACTTCAGAGGAAGAAGAGTAGCGGATCCCGGGACAGCGTATCACCCCGACAAGTAAGCAGATGTGCCGAACATCTGTAATCTATTCTTCACTGTGTTTTTCACTGCGTTTTTCACTTAAATGATCCTGTGTTCACTGTTTTTATTCTATTCTTCACTGTTCTTCACATCTGTTAACTTGTCGGGAGATAATATACGCACGGAACAGTGAAGAATAGATTGCAGATGTTTGCATACATCTGATAACTTATCAGAAGACATTCTTTTTCAATTAAATAACACATTTTATTCCCGAACCATGGTCCCTTTGAAAAATGCTCGGGACTCCCATTGACTTCAATGGGGCTCGTTATTCGAGACGAGCACTCGAGCATCTGGAAAAGTTCGTCTCGAATAACGAGCACCCGAGCATTTTAGTGCTCGCTCATCTCTAGTTAACTCCTAAAATGTTCCATCACTTACTCTATGATCACTGCTCCCTGATGACATCACGGGGAACATAAATCCTCCGAATCACCTTCCTCAGCTATACCCGAATTTGAACGGGTCCACTCATCCCTACCTATCAATGACTAATTTATTCCACCAAACCAATATCTTGTAATTCCTCCCTGGAACCATCCATAGACTGAGAACTTGAGGGTCAAGGCAAGGATTTAGAAGGACCTATTCTAGTCCCAATCCCAAAGTAGTGTTTTATTAATCTGGGTTCTGCACGACTTTGATGCTCTACAGAACAACAGCTGATCGAGCCCTTGATAGAACGAAAGCAATCAGTATCCATCAAGGATTTATCATGCATATGATCAGACGAGGTCCAACCACTTGAATGTGGGACGACCCCTTCATTAGGTAGAGGGGAGTAAATTGCCACCAGTCACCACTGCCAGGTGGTAATCTCTCCCCAAATCCTCTTACCTACATGTCATCTGTAGGGGGAGGGTCAGGAGACCCCCATACACATGAGCCCTTGATAGGACGAAAGCAATCAGTATCCATCAAGAATTTATCATCCATGATAAGACAAGGTCCGACCACTTGAACGTCGGACAAACCATTCAATAGGTGGAGGGGAGTAAGTTGACACCAGTCACCATTGGCAGGTGGTAATCTCTCCCCAAATCCTCTTACCTACAAGTCATCTGTAGGGGGAGGGTCAGGAGAACCCCATACATATGAGCCCTTGATAGGACGAAAGCAATCAGTATCCATCAGGCATTTATCGTCCATATGATCAGACGAAGTCCGACCACTTAAACGTCGGACAACCCTTTCAATAGGTAGAGGAGAGTAAGTTGTCACCAGTCACCACTGGCAGGTGGTAATCTCTCCCCAAATCCTCTTACCTACAAATCATCTGTAGGGGGAGGGACAGGAAACCCCATAGACATGAGATAATGGGGCAGATTTACTTACCCAATCGCGATCTAGTGGCGCGTTCTCTGCAGTGGATTCGGGTCTTCCGGCGATTCACTATGGCTGTTCCTCCGGCGTCCACCAGGTGGCGCTGCTGTGCTGAAGTTCCCTGAGGTCTGCCGGAATGCACCATCCTAAACCTGGTGAAGGTTAGCGCGTGTCCCGCAACACTTTTTTTTTTTTAAATGCGGCGGTTTCTCCGAATCCGTCGCGTGCATGCCGGCGCCGATGGGCCACAATCCTATCGCGTGCGCCAAAAACCCGGGGCAATACAGGGAAAATCGGCGCAAATCGGAAATATTCAGGTAATACGTCGGGAAAACGTGAATCGGCCCTTAGTAAATGACCCCCAATCAGTCCCGAATTACTGGATTCGGACAAACTTGCTATGAAACTTACCCATCAGCCCCTAGTAATAAAGGAGCAATAATAAGATAGGACAGGAAGGACAGGTGGACTCTCCGGATCACCAAGGTTCTAGTAACTCGAGTAAAGACACTTCCCAAAGACTTTTCTGAATCTTATGTATATGCAACCGAAAGAAATTGCAAAATCAGGCTTATTAAGGATTTAAATTTCTGATTAATGGCGCAATTGTAAAAATAAATCATACAAGTTCACGTGTCTATTAGTTTAATTATATCCATTAATCTCCTTTGAGTCCTCATCTACAGATTCCTTTAAGTGTTCAGTCAAAATAATAGTTTTGTATCCGGGAAAGATTCTCCTTCTCTTATTAATACAAGATGACAGCGTTATACGAAAATATGGTACGACCCGCCTGATACATTGTATTATATTAGGTGATGTTGTGTTGTGTAGGATTTAGGATGAGTCTTATGTGTATTATTCTATGTACAGTAGCGCTGGCTATTATCGGCTATGTTGTGTGAAGCAAAGGTAGAGATCAGATCTATGACTTCAAAATACAATACAGGCGGCCTCCTACTTAAGAACACCCGACTTACAGACGACCCCTAGTTACAAACGGACCTCTGGATGTTGGTAATTACTGTACTTTAGCCTTAGGCTACAATAATCAGCTGTAACAGTTATCACAGGCGTCTGCACTTAAGATTTATTGCTAATCCTGGTTCTTATGACAACCCAAGAATTTTAAAATCCAATAGTCATACAGAACCAAAAAATTCTGCCTGGAGCTACAATTATAAAATATACAGTTCCGACTTACATACAAATTCAACTTAAGAACAAACCTACAGAATCTATCTTGTACGTAATCCGGGGACTGCCTGTATTTGCAACTTGGAGCAGCATGGGGCACATTTAATGCGCCCCACCCCCTCGGGCACCCACCAAGTGTGCACACTCCAATTAGGGACAGGACCCGGGTTCTTTACTGATATATATTTTTAATAAGCAGCACTCCAAATACAGAATATGGTGAGAAGACTGGACCTTCACATTTCAGCTCTACATGAGTCTTTCTCTGCTCTCCTTCATATATAGATGTATTCATTACAGATAATACATACTGTAGATATTGGGGGGGGGGGGGGGTAGTGGATATTTCAGGGCCCCAGTGTGTGGTGGGACAGTTCTACCCCAGTTCCAGGCACAGGCTATAGGTAATACCCAAGTGTGGGTGAAGGAACGTTCCCATCGTCCCACTCTGACCTCCCAACATACCTCCTTCACGAATACTTGGCGAGGAAATGGCACAAGGGTAGAAATGGGGATAATTCCTGGACGTGCTTCTAGAATTATGCCTATTTCAGGGCCTGTATAACAGTTTTCTGGCATAGAAGTAATGATAAATCCACCACAAAGACCCGAAGATAGATAGATAGATAGATATGAGATAGATAGATAGGAGATAGATAGATAGATAGATATGAGATAGATAGATAGATAGATAGGAGATAGATAGATAGATAGATAGATAGGAGATAGATAGATAGATAGATAGATAGATATGAGATAGATAGATAGATATGAGATAGATAGATAGATAGATATGAGATAGATAGATATGAGATAGATAGATAGATAGATAGATAGATAGATATGAGATAGATAGATAGATAGATAGATAGATAGATAGATAGATAGATAGATATGAGATAGATAGATAGATAGATAGATAGGTATGAGATAGATAGATAGATAGATAGATAGATAGATAGATAGATAGATATGAGATAGATAGATAGATATGAGATAGATAGATATGAGATAAATAGATAGATATGAGATAGATAGATATGAGATAAATAGATAGATAGATAGATAGATAGATAGATAGATAGATATGAGATAAATAGATAGATAGATATGAGATAAATAGATAGATAGATAGATAGATAGATAGATAGATAGATAGATAATAGAGGCGATAGCATTGTAGTTTGTGCCATATTGATAGAAGATCATAGATGTGCCTTGAGCTTAGTCTGTACCACCCCCCCCCCTCCATTAGTATATGCCAGATAACCCTGGTATAAGGACCTCGGTGGCCCCTCATGTTCCCTCTGCCACCATATTGCGCTACATTACACGTATAAAGCTGAGAAATCCCATCCCCCGGCTCCTAAATACCATGTCCAACCAATATTCTGTAATATTCTCATTTGCTCGGTAATTGAATGAGATGACGGTGTTTATGTTCTGAAACCCTCTAGCAAAACTACGAAATGAATAAAGCGTCTTCAGTCTCCCGGTGTGCCGGCGCACGAAGGTCCTTTAAGAAGATCTTAAAAGCTGTTTTCTATTAGATTCTGGCAGTAAATGAGATTCCGAAGCAAGTGCAGGGGATACACTATACTGACATCATTAAGATACTTATCTATTAATAATTCATAAGATGATGATATATATCAATTATGCCCCTACTCCGTTTGTAGAAAAATGTTCTAATCCGTAATACCATATATATCAAACAGAAAAATGTTAATATTCATGAGTAGCTTTAATATGAATGGCATGTGAGGCTGACATTTCCACCAGTTGGCTAATGATTTACTGGCGAGGACCCCCTGATATTAACTTTTCTTGGCCAATTCATTTTCTATTCAATTTACAAAGCCTTACCAATGCATTGGCAATCAATTTCACGAGAGACGCTGAATACAAATTGGTTATAAAGATAAAGGCCGGTGATAGAAAATTGGAGAGCGGTGTGGAAAGTTCTACCTCGCTCCGATTCCCTGATTAGGTTCATGTCTTTTCACCGGAGAAGTTATCTGATTGGACTCGTTTTATTAAGAAAATTATATTGGGTTGTGTTCGATGCTAAGGGAGGGGATTCACCCAATGTGGCAACGTGACGTTATTGGAGATAAGTGAATCTAATTGTTGGGTCGTAGATTCGGTAAGAATCGGTCATTTTTGAGGTGTTGAAGTCGTCCTTTTCTACTTTAGACAAATCTTTTAAAATGGCATTTAATTCTTTTGTCATTCATCTGAGCGTTTCGGGAGAGAGGGGGGGATGGGGGATAATTTTCGGAAGGGTTGTTGCACCCAATGACGTCAACGGGGAGCATCAATCCTCCACGTAATGGCACTCCATTGATTCAAAGAGTTATTGCCCTCGATCGGCACTATTTATGCTTTTCATGCCATTCATGTGCCGAGGGGAGTGCACCCCACCATTATTGCTAGCATTGTTGTTCCCCTATGATGACACAGGAGTGATGATCCTAAGGAAAATGGCACACGTTGGTATTTAAATGTCCCTGTTGACTTTGTTGCGTTTATAGGGTAACAACAGTTGTCACCGGCATACCCAAATCCGGACTCAAAACAAACTCTGGTTTGGCCAAACTGTACTGAGAATCTGTACCTGAAAAGGTCTGCTCATCTCTGGTTCCAAGTCCCCTGGAAATACACTTGAGATTTGGCTAAATATGTTCTATTGGGGTGTCCATTCAGAATCCTCCAACCAGGTATACATGGTTCTATCTGATGTTTTAATTCAGAACCCACCAATAGCCCTACCCAGTGCAGGCGTTAGAGGGTTGCAAACTGGCCATTTGCCCAGGGCCCCTGTCCTAAAGGGGCCCCCTGCATGTGTACTTTTGCGGGCAGAGGATGTATTGCTCTGTTAATACCCCTTGCTTAAATGTCCAGGTCTGTCTATATACCTAGCATCTGTCTAATAATCTATCTCCTATAATGTGTCTATTTCCTATCTATATATCTCTCTATCTCCCATTTTACAGATTGCTATACGATACTACTGTTTGTAAACTACAAAGTGTTATTATAGTTCAGGGCTAAAGGGAATTGTACAGAATGTGACTGTTCATAAAATAGTTTTATTTTAGGGCCCCACTTTTAGTTTTGCCTGGGGTCCTACTTAGTCTAAAATCGGCCTTGGTACTACCTACTTACTCGAGCAGTAACTGGTCGACAATCCCTTCCTGCTTCAAAGTGCAAACCATAGAGTCAAAGACAAAACAGTACAAACAGCTAAGAATAGTCACCAGAATCAGGTCGCAACAAACAGAGCAAACAAGTACAAAATCACAAAACAGTAGAGTAGTCTAAACAAGAGCCAAAGGTCAGGATCCCAGGAAAACAACAGAGCAACACACAAAGTATGGAGCTAACTAAGAGTAACAATAGCCAGCAACTTAGGAGAGTGGGCAGGGCTCTTATGCCCCAGCCTTAATAGTGATTGGGCCAGAACTCAGAGATACAGACAACACAGGGGCAGATGGTTAGAGCTAATGCTGCTGTAAAGATAGCTAGCTAAGCTCATGTTCACACTGCATTTGTGGCTCCTCAACCACATACCACAGGCAGAGGATGACCCCCGACCCCTGCACCCAGAAACTGGTGTAAAATGTATGAGAAATGTCCACTTATAATTTTAATATTTAATTTCCCTGTAATTATTTTTTGTTTTTCCTTTTTCTCCCCAGAAATAAATTTTTAAAATATCAAAATGTAATTTCTATGACTTTCACCTGTTATCAAAAGCACAAAAAAATGTCTAGAAATCATTTAGAGGAAATGAATATGTGACGGCTTTGAAGTCAGAATATTAAATTTAAAAAAATATATATATTAATTTAATTCCAAAAGTAAAATTTAGTCAATAATTTTTTTTTTTTGCCATGTAATGCGCCGTCCTGATATTTATAATATAAGAAGACATAAAAGGGCGGCGAGATAAGAAACAACACCAACCTGGCCGCCTGCAAAACAAGATATACCTGCCTGCAGAAAAAATCTAAAAGGCATGAAAAATCTTAGCCACGGGAGGCCACGGTGTTTAAAATGATTAAGGCAATTTTCCCGAGCAGTAAAAAGATATGTCTTTATATCAAAAGATTTATTTAATTTGCTTCCGCAGAAGAGAAGACACTGGAAACGGAATATTAAAATTTAATGTAACAATAAAACAATTTGCTTGTTATTTCCAGTAAGGTGAATGTGTGGTTTTTTTTTATTTTTTTTTTACGAAAATCTCTCTCAATTAATTTGATCTAACCACGGCCGCTAATGAAAGGCTGGAATCCCACTTATTGTTATCAAGTCTGGAAAAGATTGCTTCTAGTGTTTGATGAGTGGAGGGGGCGGGGGGGGGGGGGTGCAGAATTTATAGCCACGGTGCGCACTGTTTATCTGGGGAAATTTTTAATTTATTCTAGATAAAGGTGATATTGAAAATCATTGGTAGTTAGAAAACTGTATTCACTATAAACGCAAATTATTTTCTACTTTTAATAGCAAGGACTTGTCTATGGGACCTCCTCTGTACCTCCCAGAGTCTACAATATTATAAGGAGGGATATTATGGCAAGAGGTGGCGTTCTTATATATGCTCCTAAGGGAAACCCAATAGAGCCATTACATACTGGAAGTACATGATGGATATGGTGCTGCACAATTACTAGACATAGTGAGGGTTCTGATTACCCCACACACGGTGATTGACAGTGAGAGTACAGATTACTCTGCCCACACACAGTGATTGACAGTGAGGGTCCTGATTACTCCGCCCACACACAGTGTTTGACAGTGAGGGTCCTGATTACTCCGCCCACACACAGTGTTTGACAGTGAGAGTCCTGAATCCCCTGCTCACACACTGATTGGAAGTGACATTCCTGATAACCCCACCCACACTCAGTGATTGGCAGTGACAGTCCAGATTACACCACCTACCCTCAGTGATTGGCAGCCTCAGTGATTAACCTCAGTGATTACACCACCCACACACAGTGATTGACAGTGAGAGTCCTTATTACTTTGCTCACACACAGTGATTGACAGTGAGAGGCCCGTTTACCCCGCCCACACACAGTGATTGGTAGTGAGAGTAATGATTACCCCGCCCACACACAGTGATTGGCAGTGAGAGTCTTGATTACCCCACCCACACACAGTGATTGGCAGTGAGAGTCTTGATTACCCCACCCATACACAGTGATTGACAGTGAGAGTCCCGTTTACCCCGCCCACACACAGTGATTGGTAGTGAGAGCCTTGATTACCCCACCCACACACAGTGATTGGCAGTGAGAGTCTTGATTACCCCACCCATACACAGTGATTGACAGTGAGAGTCCCGATTACCCCTCCCACACACTGTGATTGACAGTGACAATCCTGATTACCCCGCCTACACACAGTGATTGACAGTGAAAATACTGATTATCCCACCAACACACAGTGATTGACAGGGAGAGTCCTTATAATCTCACCCACACAGTGCCATACACTAATAAAAGTAGAAATGACAAGCGGTATGTTTATCCATGGTAGTGAGGATTGACTACAGGCAGTCCCAGGGTTACGTACAGGATAGGTTCTGTAATTTTGTTCTTAAGTTGAATTTGTATGTAAGTTGGAACTGTATATTTTATCATTTTAACCCTAGCCAAATTTTTTTTGGTCTCTGGGACAAATGGATTTTAAGAATATTGGATTTTCATAAGAACCAGGAGTAACACTAAAGCTTCATTACAGACACCTGTGATAACTGTTACAGCTGATTATTGTAGCCTAAGGATAAAGAACAGTAATTACCAATTACCAGAGGTCTGTTTGTAAGTATGGGTTGTATCTAAGTCGGGTGTTCTTAAGTAGGGGACCGTCTGTATTTCTCTCAGGAGTCCTGTCTTTTGTATTTTTACTCCCTATAAAATCTATATTAAATCCTATAAAAAGATATATCACAGAGATCTGCTTCTCACCCGATGTTATATCTTTCTCTCAACCACAGCAATAGAAAACCCTTTTTGACCTTCAGCCTATGTGCAAAACACTCTGATCAAGATCATGAACTGATAGCAGGATCCTTCTGGTACCACCAATAATCAGCAATGTAACAATATTCCTCTTCAGCACCCCCACAGGACAAATTAGGCATTACACAGTTTTGATTAGAATCAATGTACTTCCCATGGAATACCCAAAGGGGCCAAGTCCTCCAGAGCAAAAGAGACACTCGATACAGCCACTCTTGTTGTAAATGGAGGACCTTCCCACGTTAGGTCCCAAATCTCTCCATTTTTAACCCATAAATATTTAATTTTAATTAATGAAAAGAAAACTTTTTGTATCACAGTGAAATAATTTCATGTTGACGTGTCCTCCTCAAGTGTAATGACCTGAAGGAACATGGAAACATCTGAATCTCAAGTTCTCTAGTGAGAAATAGTTTTTGAGGTCTTGAAAACTTCTGTACATGGAAACTTGTTGTCTCTTGTGTCACTAATTATAAAAAATGTTACCAAACAGAAATAAAAATGGAAAGCCTTACTTTATCCCCATCGGTGAAGCTCTCGGTGTCACATAGGCACTTGTAAGGTGAAACACTTGTATCGCAGGAATTAGCATGCCCATGGCAATTACATCTGCAACGGAAAATGAACTAGTTATCTGGAGTCAGTGGTGACATTTCCCTGACAATGACAGTGTAATCAAGCAACTTTTATGGAGCCTCTAATGTGTCGAGAGTACAGGCTAAGTAAAACATCCATTATAGGAAAATATCATTAAACCGGCGGCAAAATGCTCTTCTCGTTTAGTGAAGTGCGGATATTCCGTAATCCACGTCCTTCAGTCGATAATAAAATAATTTGCAAATTGTTATTTTCTTCTTCACTAACGTCTTCTGGGGCAATGAAGCACGCGACGCACAGTTTACCCGTCCTTAAGACGTGTGAGTCTCTCTTTCAGGGTTAAAGACATTGGGGAAGATTTACTTACCCGGTCCTGTTGAGATCCCGTGGTGCGTTGTCCAATGAGGATTCGGGTTCTGCCGCAATTCACTAAGGTCGTGCGCCCAATATCCTCCATGTGTCGCTGCTGCGCCGAGATCCGCCGGAGTTCACCTGCTTCTTCATGTGAGTGCATGTGAGTGATGATCTTGCGACACAAATCCTTTTTAAATTCCGCGTTTTGTCCGAATCCGTCGGGTTGTCTGATGGCCACACCCCAGATTTCTGTCGCGTGCAAGCCGGCCCTGATGCACCAAAATCCCGGGGCAATTCGGCACAAAACGCAAATAAACGAGGAAACCCGACGAAAGTGCGCCGTTCGGACCCTTATTAAATGAGCCCCACTGTCCCTGCTCTGTTTAGAATTACCCCGGTCAGGGCAGAGGAGACTTCCTGTTGTCTGCTGCCCAATACACACAAGTTGACCCAACATCTTTCCCCCCCAACTATGGGATAAACATTTTAACATACAACATATTTATAAAACTGTTTTCATAAACTGCTTAAAATTTTTCATGGGTTTCCATAGAGGGGTTTTATCATAATAGATTCCCTAATTTCTTATCCACAGGGATAGCTGGCTAATTGCAGGGGGGTTCCAACCAATTTTTAGGAATGATAAATATTTATAAATGAAAATTCAGGCATTTCCACCTCCTAGAGGGGGCGGCCTTGTGAAACTACTTTCCAAATATGGCAGCCAAAGAAAATTTAAAGAGGACCTGTCGGTGGTGATTTGGGAGACGAAACCACCCACGGGTCCTTATGAACCTTTGTTTTAGTGTCCCAAATCACCCTGTAGCAAGTGCCTCCTAGGGCGCTATAAAAAAAACCCTATATTTACCTATACAGGCAGTCCTGGGTTACATATAAGATAGGTTTCATAGGTTTGTTCTTAAGTTGAATTTGTATGTAAGTTGGAACTGTATATTTTATAATTGTAGTTCCAGACAAATTTTTTTTTTGCCCCAGTGATAATTGGAGATTTAAACTTTTTTGCTGTAATGGGACCAAGGATTATCAATAAAGCTTTATTACAGACACTTTACAGCTGATCATTGCAGCGTGAGAGTATAGTAACATCCAGAGAGCTTCACCAGAGGTCACAATGTGCAGAGGGGTCCGTCTGTAACTAGGGGTTATCTGTAAGTGGGGTGTCCTTAAGTTGGGGACCGCCTGTACTGAGACGCATTGGATCTATCTCTTGGCTCCCCATGTCCTTACAGTACTTCAATGAAACCTGAGTTGTACACCCTAGTGGTCAGGGGAGCACCAGACTGAGGTAAGTATAAACATTTTCTATTTTAATTACAGGCACATAGGGACTTGCTAAAGGATGATTTGGGACACTAAGCCACCACTTCATAAGGACTTGTAAGTAGTTTACAGTCCCGAATCACCCAAATAGGTCCTATATAAGAGCAGAACTTAGACATTCCTATTATACCAATTGTATTGTTTGTAAGTAGTCCTGCCATAGAGGTAGAACATTCAAATCCTCTAGGCATGGCATAGTGCTAAATCACTTGTTTGTCGTGATTTAGCCATATCGGCTTTCTAAAGCCACCACTAGAGCAGTTACGTAACTGGTTGATGACGAAGAGATTCCTACTCTTGCAATATATGGACGAGCAATCTCGTCCTGATAGTGGTGCAGGCACTAAAAGTGGCCAAATACAATCAGTAGGTGCACATAGAATAAAGGTATAGGGGCAGATTTACTTACCCGGCCCATTCGCGATCCAGCGGCGCGTTCTCTGCGGTGGATTTGGGTCTTCCGGCGATTCACTAAGGCAGTTCCTCCGACGTCCACCAGGTGGCGCTGCTGCGCTGAACTTCTCAGAGGCCTGCCGGAATGCCCTGAAGTTCACCGGCCTATTCCTGGTGAAGGTAAGCGCGAGTCCCGCGGCACTTTTTTTTAAAAAATCCGGCGGAACTCGCCAAAATCCCGGGGCAATACAGGGAAAATCGTCGCAAATCGGAAATATTCGGGTAACACGTCGAGAAAACGCGAATCGGGCCCTTAGTAAATGACCCCCATAGTGTTCCAGAATTGACACGAAGCTTGTAAACATTGGCACAAAAGGGTGTGTTTTGGTCCATTGTGTGTGGTTTGACTGACAGGTCAAGGGAGGGGCTAAAAATTGTCCAACAGCAGACTGAAAATAGGAGTAATGAGCTTATTTTGGTTAAGAAACCTCAAAAAAGTTGGACCTTAGCTTTAATATTTAGTGGATGAGGCTGACAATATATAGAATATTGAATATATACTGAATATTGCTGCGACTGAGCAGATGGAAAAACAAAATTGTCTCACCTTCCACTGATGGCAATTTCACGAATTCCATAATAGCGATGCCGAAAACTCCCATTGGACTCCAAGGTGTGATATTGACCAATGAACTGAATCCTCACCAGAGACGCTTTGACAAACTCCTGAAGATCCTGGTTTTTATAAAAATCATTGTAACCTGGACGATGATTCGGCTCCGGGGTCAGAAGACTTAGGGTGACATTTCCATCAGAATAAGGAGTTTCTCTAAGACAAAAAAATTTCATAAAAAAAAAAAAATAATAAAACAATAAAAAAATATATTTGAACAGAAATTTAATTTTAAAAAATTAATAAAACAATAAAAAAATATAAAATATTTCATATACGGTAATTCGCCAAATTCTAATTAAAATTGACCAAACTATATATTTCTATATCACTATTCTAGATTTTAATATTTGCTTCTCTGATGCCGATGGTTTCTTTCAGAATACACACATATATTTTAAATTTCTTATGCAGAAATTTTTAAAACTTTGTTCTTTAGAACCATTTTTAAAGGGGTTTACCCCCCAAAAAAACACCCTACAAGTAAAATCACTATTGTCTAGGACACTTTATAGGACAAACATTTCCCATTTCCAAGTGATCTTTAATTTTAGAGGAAATCCAGTTTTTATCTTTCTGGCACTTTTTTCTTTTTTACGCATCTTATCCCATATGGTTCTTCCCCTCTATAGACGTCAGGTGGATATAGCCACACCCCTGGTGTATTGAGAAGTTCATTTACATAAAGAGAAAACTGTATTCCCCCTAAATTCACAGATCCCTAAGAAACAGATTGATTTATTGTAGACTTCCTTCAATAGAGGTCATGAAAATTTTCCAAAAACATAACACAAAATTGTCAAATTTGCTAAAGTTAACCAATAATACAAGTTACTAAAGTGAACAATTTTTCCTACCTGGGAAACTGAAGGCAATTGACAGAACTTGGGGTCTCTAAAAATCCATTATTTTCCATTCCGAAGTTTTGACAATCACTTGCAAAATACTGCCAGTCTTCCCAAAGGGAATTCCGATTTTTTTGCCTTTGGATTTTTAAAGCCTTGGGCATTGGGCTGTAAAATTGAATGGTAACGTAAAATATCTGTAAAGAAAAAAAATAATAACGATGAAGATGGTGAATTATAAAAACGTGAATTCAAAATACAAAATAATTTTGTAAAATTGTATACACAATGGGGGTCATTTACTAAGGGCCCGATTCACGTTTTCCCGCTTGGTTACCCGAATATTTCCGATTTGTGCCGATTTCACCTGAATTGCCCCGGGATTTTGGTGCACGCGATCGGATTGTGGCGCATCGGTGCCGGCGTGCAGGCGACAGAAATCGGGGGGCGTTGCCCAAACGAAAACCCGACGGATTCGGAAAACCCGCCGCATTTAAAAAAAGAAATGTGTCGCAAGACTTGCACTTACCTTCCCTCAGCCCGAGCCGGTGTATTCCAGCTCGTTCAGATGCTCTTCAGCGCAGGAACTACCTCAATAAATCCCGTCCGGACCCGAATCCAGCGCAGGCGCGCTGCTGGATCGCGAATGGACCGGGTAAGTAAATCTGCCCCAATATTTTTATTTACTTACAAGTTAAGGCTGCATTCACACGGACATGTATTTCTCCAGTCCTGTATCTACAGGCTGTATTTCTGTATAAATACGTGACGTTTTTCATCCGTATGCAGCACGTATTTAACCCGTATTTTATACATGCCCATAGACTTTTAGGGCATACAGAACTGAAATACGGGAGAAAATAGGACATGCTCTATATTTTTATACGGCCAGTATACGGTCCGTACACTCCAGTGTCAAAAACGGCAATATAAATGGTTGGACGTATTGTCCATTGAAATTAATGTGGCCGTATGTAACCCGTAAAAAAACGGTACGTATACGTCCGTTTTTATACGTCCGTGTGAATGTAGCCTAACTTTTAACCATTATACCACAGAAGTTGTAGCAGCCCAAAACCCAACATAACTGCAGTGTACACACAATTTCCCCTCTACCCCCCAATCTTCCCGAGCAATTAATGTTATTAGATTCAATTCAATTGAGAGATATAAGATTTTACTGAAAGGACTTTACCAATTTAAGCAAATAATTGATATTTTTGTGCAATCAGAAGTTATACAGGCGGTCCCCTACTTAAGGACACCCGACCTACAGACGACCCCTAGTTACAGACAGACCCCTCTGCCCACTGTGACATCTGGTGACCTCTCTGGATGTTACTATAGTCCCAGGCTGCACTGATCAGCTGTAAGATGTCTGTAACGAAGCTTTATTAATAAACCTTGATCCCAATACAGCAAAAAATGTTGAAAATCCAATTGTCACTGGAATGAAAAAATTTTTGTCTGAAGCTACAATTATAAAATATACAGTTCCAACTTACATACAAATTCAACTTAAGTACAAACCTAAGGAACCTATCTTGTATGTAACCTGGGGACTGCCTGTACAATATTCCACTCTACTTTCTGTTATATCCCAGGTCATTTAATGTGATACTAACGAGCTGTGCACCTGTGTGACATCACATGACCAGGGATAGAACGAGGCGCGCACCTGTGTGACATCACATGACCAGGGATATAACGAGCCATGCACCTGCGTGACATCATATGACCAGGGATGTAACGAGCTGTGCACCACGAACAGGGAGTTAACGAGCTTTGCGCCTGTGTGACATCACATGACCAGGGATATAATGAGCCGTGCACCTGTGTGACATCACATGACCAGGGATATAACGAGCCGTGCACCTGTGTGACATCAAATGACCAGGGATATAACGAGCCGTGCACCTGTGTGACATCACATGATCAGGGGTATAACAAACAGTGCACCTTTGTGACATCACATGACCAGGAATATATTGAGAAGTGCACCTGTGTGACATCACACGACCAGGGATATAGCAATCCTTGCCCCTTTGTGACATCACATAACCAAGGATGTAATGAGCCGTGCCCCTGTGTGACATCACATGACCAGGGATATAGCAATCCTTTCCCCTGTGTGACATCACATGACCAGGGATCGGTTTATATCACCAGGAAGTGAACAATGAAGCTTCCTGTTGAATGACAGCAAGGAGAGTTCTAGAGGAATTCAAACGTATAATGGAAAATTTCATTACACAAACAATATCAATTATTTGCTGAAAGTGGACAACCCCTTTAAAGTACAATAGAAAGTAAGAGTAATGTATCCTCATTGTTTTTTTTTTGAACAAAAATCGAAGATTTTCAAGATTTCATCGTAAAAAGAAGTTCTATGAGCAGATGTTTCCACTACAATTCAGAGTCTGTTCTTGTTGCCATTGATGACTATATAAGGCAAACGTGAATAATAAAGAATATTGTCCCAGTGGGTGCTCAGACATTTATGTGGCTTGAACATAACCCAAGGCCTATGGGAGATTTAATTCACCATGTAATTGGAAATTAGAAGAAAAGGGAAGGTTTTTCTTTATTTAAAATCTTTGTATGCAAATAGCAGGAATAAATGGTGACATCTGAAAAAAAAATTTAATTTTAAAATAAATTTACAAAACTGGAATGGAAATGCACAAGAAACAATATAAAATTATCACTTGATTTTTCGAAATGTAAATTCCTCTAATTTCCTAAAAAATGCAAATAAAGTAGACATTTCTGGGTTCTATTGATCCACCGAAATGCTACAATCACAAATTCTACAATCAGTAGGGTTGTAAGATGGAACAGTGTTATAAAAATAAAAAAAATTAATTTGTAAATGACCGATTCTAGCCCAAACCAACTTTTAACCCTTTAAAATGCAGCCGGCTAAGCCGCCAATGACATTTTAATGGCAATGATGCCTGTATTACCGGCGTGGTGGTGGAGGGGTTGAGATGGATCCAAATGCCGGACTTCTGGGTGAAGAACATTGGGGCTTATTTACTAAGGGTCCGTGGATCGAATTTCCATCGGACTGTTCATGGTATTTGGGGTTTGCGCCACTGGGATCGGTATTTAGAAGGGGATTGTGTTGCATGAAATTTTGGTGCAGCTGTGCCGCCTTTCATGCAACAGAAATCGGGGGGTGGACTGTTGGACGATCCAACTGATTCTGACTGAGTGTGGAATTTAAGATTAAAATTGTGTCACTAGACAATGCACTTACATGCACCAGGAAGAAGAAGGTGAACTCCGGCGGACCTGAGCGGGGAAGCGACACATGCAGGATATCAGGCGCATGCTCGTAGTGAATCTCGGCACAGTGCATTGTCGTCGGACAATGCACTTTTGGGAGATCCTCCAGACAGGTAAGTAAATCTGCCCCTTTTTTCTGTCTGGAGATGAAGTAATTTGTACACTTTTTCCCCGTAAAGTGCTGCCTCTAAGTAATTTGCCAAGATCAGCTAATTATGTGCAGGGCGTCCACACCTTAGTACAACTGTAAATTATAAAAACATTTGCCAAACTCTGCACTAAGCAAAAATAAACAATTCTCTAATTTACTATAATTAGCTATCTGCATTGTTTAGCAGCTAGCAAAGGTTTTACCTTGCCTCCCCCCCAGGCTAATCTTCATTTGCCATGGGTTATAGTATAGTACAGCTGGAGGCTTGTTGAGAAGGGCTGTAGGACCTGTAGTGATATAACAAGCATGTGACTCATCACATGCATCAGGTCAGCCAATTACTAAACAAGCTGTCTTGCATTATTTGAAAGTACTTAGTGTGATGCAAAGGACCTTCAGTGATGCCTCAAGCATGTAACTCAGCACAGGCTTCAGATCGGCCAATTACAAACATGCTGTTCTCTTTTGGTTCAGTGGGGTGAGCTGATGTCACAACTAGTGATGAGAATTACTGCTCTTCTTAGCGAGCTGGCTCATTAGGCTCCACTCACTAAGAAGAGCCGGCTCTTCTGGCTCCTGAACGGCTCCCTATTAATTATATAATAGGGATCCGCAGGCCAGTCAATCACCCCATGCCCCTCCACTTTTAACCCAATTGTATCGGGTTAAAGGGGGCGTGGTGAGACGGTTAGGGATGGGGTTAAGTGAGCCATCAGCTCACTGGGGTGAACCGGCCCACGTAGAACAAGAGCAGGTTCTTAGAGCCTGCTCGTTCGTGAACGACACATCACTATTCACAACCAGGAAGTTGGCCCCTAAAGAGTCCATTTTGAAGAAAACTCTGACCTTTACCATAGGCCAATTTTTTCCCAATTGTCCATAAACTTTTGGAATATTTTCTTTCTGTTTTAATAAATGTTCTCAAAAATGTAATTTTTCTACTGTAATCTGTTTTATGTCCAAATATTTTGCACCAGAAGGAGCCTGGAAGCAGATGTGTGTAAGGAATCCTGTAGAGTAACTGGCATTGAGTAGTTAGAGTGTATATTCGTAGGACGCCGGCTCGAGCCATTGTTGACTTTGCCTGTGCAGCATTCAGCGACACTAATTAGCTAAGAATTATAAGAACACTAGTCAAGATAATTATGAGCATACATCATAATCACTATAGGGATATATACAGAAGAAGAGGGAGTTGAAAGATAAAGTATTTAGCTTAGGAGGCTATTAATCTGCTGGAACCATAAAAGGGAAGCAGAATTACAGAACGAGCACAGGAGGATATCGAATTTACAGTCGAGATGTAATGAACTTCGCGAATGATAGAAGACAAATAAGATGTTGTTAGAAGCAGTTTTTGGAACCTGAATATTTCGGTAAACGATGTTTGTCGATCTGGCTTTAATTTGGGAGAGGGACGGATGGGCATTTTAGTATAATACTTAAAAACCCATCACTGTATTGATTTATTTTTGGATTTTTTTTCAAAAATATGGTTACATTTTTTGAAAAAAATCCTTTTTAAAATAGCACTCTATGGGGCTTTTTGAGGAGATTGGGTTAATCGTTATTAGAGATGAGCAAATCCGAACTCTGTTCCGGACCTGGGTTTGGATGAGCCCTGCATAACCCAGACATATAGCAAGATAGGCGGATGAACAGCCCATCTGGCAAATTGATGCCCCTGGCTAACTAGCATGGCTATGATTGGCCAGAGGTATCCCCCTGGTCAATCACAGCCATAGCTAGTTAGCTACGGTCATCAAATTACCACCTTGTCTATTCAGCCAGCAATCTGGGTTGTGCAGGACGCACCTGAACCCCAAATTAGAGTTAAGGTCCACTAATATCTAATCATTATCACTTACATAGTTGCCATTTTTGGTATTTTTATGTGTTTTAAGGGGGTCCCTAAAAAGTGAACATATACTGTATTTTACATGCCATGTCAGACAATGGGGCTCATTTACTAAGGGTCACGTGCACACTTTTGTCAGCCTGTGCAACGTTTTCGGGGCTAAAATGGTTTGCACAAGTATTTTAGAAGTTTCTGCGCTGGGATTGTGGTGCACGTGACCCTTTTTGAGGCGCAGCTGCGCTGCTCCCTTGCAACACAAATTAGGGAGCGTGGCGTTGGAAAGTCTGACTGATTCGGACTGAGCACGGATTTAACTTTCAAATTGTGTCGCAAGCCCAAGTACTTAGATGCACAACAAAAAAGATGGTGAACTCTGTTGGACCTGAGTGGGGAAGCGTCATATTCATGTTATTGGGTGCTCGATCTTAGTGAATCGCGGACAATGCACTTTCTGTGAACTCCGGTGACCCTGTAAGTACACGTGCCCCAATGTCTACCAAAGATACCTCACTTTTAGAAACACTTAAAGGAATTTTCAGGGGTAAAAATATGGGTAATCTATCCATGGATTAGGTCCCAATTAATAGTTTTGTGGTGGTTAAATACCCAGAACCCCCACAGGAGCTGATTTTTTAGGAGCTGATAAACAGAGAACAAGACAGGCAGCAGAAAGCACCGATCTGTGTGTAGTGGTCAGAGCAGAATACTTGCTTTGTCTTAAAGGCAAATTGCCTCTAAGACACTTGAATGGGATCTAAGTTGCAGTGATCTGGTTCAACCACTACACAGGAAATGGCGCTATCTGCTTCCGGTTCCATTGGCTGCAGAGAATCTGTGGGTTGCTGGGTGTCAGACCTCACCAATCTCATATTGAGGTCTTATGCTGGTATATTCTATGTAATGTCACATATACTGTATTTTATTACATTTACCTGATATTGACCATTGCTCAAATCTACAGTTATATTAAGGCCTGCGTCAAAATCTGATGTTGATAATATGGACGAAACCCATGCAGTCTGATGATCATTATCATTCATGTAAGACACTGGATGTGCATCGCGGTTCAGTCTTAAAACTCTATCCTTCGTTGTGTTAGAAACCCCATTGGGAAGGCAGGACCTTCCATCTGGGAGGTGAAGACGCGGGTGGCTACCAGGACATCGGCAATCTGACTGGATCGGCACTTGGAGGAACTTTTCGGAAAACACTTCCAAGATTTCTCTGTTGAAAAGCAAAGCAAGGTTATCCAAGAAATGAATCTAGCCTGATAAAAATGAACAGCTGATAAGAAGATCAATCTTGTAATTAAAGGAGTCGTGAGTTTAGAGGTGACAGAGGAAAGATGTTACTCAATGACATCACTATAGTCCACTGTTATAGATCAATCATCGGGGTCTGTGAGGATTGGAAGAAGTTTGCCCAAAAAGACATCCATATGAAAATGGCAGAATTTCCCTATTTTGGTAACTGTACCAATTAGCTGATTTACCATTTACTAGAGACAGCACCATATTCTTGATAGTGGCTATGTCTGGTATTGCAGCTCAGTCCCATGTACTTTTGTTAACTGACTTGCGGTGATCTGTAATTCTAGGTTGAACCATGAAACTATAGCAATGAGCCTGGTCAAACAACTAATGGGACAGAGACATTTTAATAGGTTGATCAATTCGCTAGTGGGGTGTAAGAGCAATAGCAGTCAAATATTAAAAGCTTATTTCTAGAATTAGTAAAGTGTTTCCTGCAATCACTGCTGCAGATGGGAGTCCAAGACTAAGAAGACTCATGGAAAAGATTGTTGAGAGTTTTTTTTTTCCCAATGGAACAAAGTTATAGTTGAAATGGCACCAGTATCATAAAAATGGTACTTACCGTTCCCCACTCCTTTGCCAATCCAGTGCCAATGATTCCAGTATCCTTTCCCGGCTGTCAACCAAGAACTACAGGAAAACACTAGAGGAGACCACTTAGTAAATCACTGGCTAAAAAGGGTTACTGCTTCAACTAGTATTTAGTCCCCGATGCTTCCCCAGGAAGTGCAGTGCATCGGGAACTAGAATCAGTGCCACTGGAATGGCATCAGAGTGTGAAATGGTAAGTACCATTTTTCAGGTAACTGGTGCCAAAGAGAGTCGTTTAAAGTTTATTTTTCTTCAAAGGCATCCAGGACTCTCTTCTGTGTCGCGTAAAATATTAATATTGAAGCAAAATATTTAGTAGAAAATTTCTTGAGGTCATGTTTGGTGATGCCAAGGTCAAGACCTGTGCCAAAGATTGTGGGTTCAAGTCCTTGAACCCAGATTTGAGCCAGAAGTTTGGGTTTGGCATTTGTTCCACCTGCCTACTCACCAATAACTGCTGTGTATTAACACTTTAAAGGACATCTACCACTAGGATCAAAGACTGTAAACCAAGCACCTACTGGTGTGTGCCACCTCTGGCAGGATCTGCTCTTCTTTTAGCTTCTTATGTTTTTACAAAAAATGGCTTTACAATTATACAAATGAGCCTGAGGGGCTCCAGACTCCATAGCTGTTAATTAAACCTGGAGCCCCTTTGGCTCATTTACATAATCTTTAAAGTTTTTTTTCCCATAAATACAAGAGCATCAGAAGTTAAAGAAGAGCAGCTCCTGCCAGAGGGGGCACACACCAGTATGTCAGTTTGCTTGGTTTACAATCCTTCATCCTGGTGGTAGATTCCCTTTAAATACTGGGAGCAAAGCGGTCAGCAAGTGGTTTGGCAAACTCACCTGCAGCATGTATTTGGCGCCATTTACTCTAAGTATCTCCATTTACCAGTGGGAGTAAAACTCAACTAAACCCGAACCTGAACAGATTTGCTCCTCACTAGTCAAGCTGTGAAAATTTTATGCAAAAAAACTATTGTTACCACTTACCGGTTTGTAATTGCCTCCTGATACAACCGGAAATCTTGCATCCGTCCCATAAACTGATCTGAACCTAGAGACACGTGAAATAAAGATGTGTCAATTTACATAGTAGTCTACGGAGAGGAAGGGGGACCTAATTCACTGCACAGTCTCCAACCACCAGTGCAATATACAGACAGAGACTTCCGAGATGTGTACCTCTAGAACACATACTGGAATACTGTTTTGATTAAAGTTTTTGTAAAGTGAGGTGCGCTTTAAGGTTCTTGCAGGTGGCCCTTGAGGTTAAACACTTGAGGCTCGCCAATGGGTCTGTGTCAGGGCCTTGCGGTAGTAATGACAGCGGAGCCTCGTTCGTTACTATAAAAGTAAGATTCATATTTTCTCTGAAGAACGTTTGGTACCATCCTTTATTCTGATTAGCAAGGTGGTATGGAGGCTGCCTCATTAGGCGGAAGTAATGAGCCAGTCCGCCTGCCACCTTTAATTAGTAAAGAGATAGGTACAATTGTTCTTTAAAGACGCTACATAAAGACTAAAAAGTGTTCTCTGATTCCGTGTGCCTTCGGCGTGTTTTACAGCATTTAGGTTTCCATAAATCAAACGCCTACAATAGAGAACTGTTGTGATACAAAAACCGGGATCTTCAAGGTGCGCACAGTAAAGGACGTGTTCACATTCAATGGGGGACATCTATCAGAAAACTGGCGTACAAGCCCTGAAATAATCGCAGTTCCCTGCGAGGAACCAGGAATTACAATTATTTCCATTCTTTACGCCATCTTTGTGCCATGTGGGCATGAAGGGGGACGCTGCCGGTTGCAGAGTGGGTCACCATTTAGGCCTGAATGGTCGCCGGTTATATCGTAATTGTATGCCAGGAATGCCAGATGGCGATACATCAGGATTCCGGAGCCTCCTGATATATTTACCAAGGACGATGGGCGGGGGTTTCGTCATATTGTAGCACATGCGGCTAGCTCACTTGGAAAATATGTTTTCCAATGAAATGAGAGATCTTGAAAGACTTCCTTTACTTTAACCTGAACAGGTCTTAATAGTCAAGATAGATATCTTTAGAGCTACCTACCTCTTCTCAATCCTAGACCACCAGGACATAGACATTAAGCCTCTCACTGTCCTAGACCACCAGGTATCTTTGTGATAGCCTCATCTTTGGTCCAAATCACCAAAAATGTAGTCAAAACTTTTTCCAGACCAATAGGCTTACAGATATTCAGCCCTAATAGTGTCGTAAACCACTAGTGTATCTTGTTGAAAAACCCTTTGGTTACTCCCAATTCTTTTGTCTCTCAGCTGCAGGTGCTGTGGCCTAGTAAATTTGGAATGCTGGGTGGGTGTTCCGGGAGGGTTTGCCCGAGTTGCACTATTCTCCGGTTCTTTCTATGGTGGAGTGTTCATATATGCACTAGGTGTTGGTACTGGAGTGGCACTTTCTTTATAAGTTTGATCGTTTTGTTCAATTTTTTGGAATCTGTAATGGAATCTGTACTAACATTTTCATAAGTCTAGACCACCATGGATACAGACCATTGGATGACCTCTTCTCCGCTCAAGAACATTCACAAATGTTTTCAAAGCCCCAAAACATGATAACAGAAACTTAACCAATCAGATTCCTGCACCACCATGAATCCCCACAGTCACCTCTTTTCTGTTTTAGAGCAACAAGGATGTAGGGATACATTTTCTAAACCATAGACATGGACATAGACATTGATCAAGTACAGTGTCGGACTGGCCCACCAGAGCATCAGAGAATCCTCCGGTGGGCCCCAGGTTCTTACACTTTATAATAGGCCCCAAAGATCTTCATTTGGAAGTGAATGGAGTAATTATTGGATATTGTGTCGTATTTCATTTAGGATGATTCCGATATTATAGATTATCTTTTTGATGATACATTCTACATGATATGATTTTTTTTTATGGTTGAAGGGTGGGCCCTCAAGATCACCACCTCTGGTAGAATCCACACATACCAGTCCGACAGTCTGATCAAGTACAAGAGGTTCCATATATCAAAAGGTGTCCTAGTGGTATTGCCCCAAAATAAATCTATGAGTATGTATTATATGTTGTAAACCTACCAAAAGCACAAGGGACAATTTTTGGGGACCAGGGTATGCACTCCACTTCGGGCATTATGGGGTGGATAGTGGGGCAGACAGGCAGTGTTTAGGGATATGAACACCTCAACATATTCACTAAAGTCTCCATTAGAAGAGATTATAGCTGAAAGCTGTGCCAGGTCAGACTTGGGCCAAACTGGCTTGTCGTTTCGGAGATCCATGATGGATCTACTAAAAGACGTTCCAATCACCAATTCCCCCCAATATCAGTCTATTATGGGGGTAATCTCATAGTAAGAGGAAGGGTGTACATACCATTTATACTTTGTCCGATTCTTAGAAAGCTCTCAATATTGGGTTCAAAAATGGGCTCAATAAGGAATCTTGCGTCAAATGGTGTTAGATCTTCTTCAGGTCCATTGATGAAAAAAGCCACTTTGGTGTAATGCACCTGTCATGAAAATATTTTTTGTAAACTATATTAACTTTACATGCAGAATAACTAATACAAATAGCAATTATTGATGAAAAACATACTTAAAGGGGTTGTCCCACGAACCAAGTTTGGCCCTATCCACAGTTCAGTCATCTCAAGGAAGCTTATTGGACGCTGCGTAATAAGATGGTAGTGTCTGAATTATGAAAAATCGGACCTTTGCCCAATTATGCATCAAAATAAAAGGTATAAATATTCTGAGGAATTTATGACATCAGTAAGAATGGGATAATAAATGTGCATAAAATCCTAGGGTCACGTCAAGTTAAAGCAAATTTTCTACCAAAATCCATCATGGTATACCAGGGACACTCACAGATTCAGGCACCGTGACTGTGGTATATTCTTATATTTGTTATCCATGGTTTCTTTCCTTCTAAAATCAATGTTTAAAATTATGTTAATGAGCCTGAAGGTCCCTTCAGGTGGTGTTTCCAGAACCTCTCCATGCTGTAGCTTCACAGACAGTTACATTTTAGAGGAGCAATTCCCCTTCACTGTGTGAGATTACATAATTCAAAGGGAGGGAGGGAAGTGCTGAGGGAGGAGGGGCAGAGGGTGAGACAGTGTAACAGCCTGTGAAGCTAAAGAGTACTACGGCACATTCATGACTGAACAGTCATTGTTAAGCATTCCCTAAAAGCCGATGATGGAACTTGTAAGTCCATGCACATCCATGCATATCCACTATACGCCCTATACCAGTGTATTCAAATATTTCTTGATTCTTACTATTAACACATAAAATATAAAAAAGGATAAACTATGGGAACATGGATTAACCCCAACTACATGTACTTAATAACAGGGAAGAGACTTGTTTCGAACCTTAACCATGCTTGCCATCAATACAGTTCTTGGATATTTGGACCTTCTACCTTGTTCACCCAAGCGGTGTCTATTTGGACAGGACACTCTACTTTCTGCTCCTTGATGATTATGATTTGCAATGCTCTTGTTATTTGGGTTTCTACTCAACCAAACAAGGTGATCAGACACCCATATCCCAACTACTTGATTTTCCAGATATACTACATATATGCTCTTGTTTTTCTTCCATTTTTCCCTTCTACCGATCGTGGATGAAGCATGGTACACGCATGTGGTTGTACCCCAATTATCAAACTTTCATGACCTTTCCAAAAATGTAGTTACTATGAACATTAACAGTTTCAGTAACATAATTAATCCGCTATCATCAGATTGAAGGAAGTACAACAGTTGGGACCTCCATATTTGGAAGAATACGGGTTTTTGGAAGTTGAGTGAGGTACAGGCAGTTTACCAACATCCAGTTTGTAACTAGGGGTCGTCTGTAAGTTGGGTGTTCTTAAAGGAAACCTACCACTGCTCACATGATTTCAGACCACCCTGTAGGCTACTTAATGCCGGCACATAGTTTGGTTAGGCTCGGTGGACTTTAGTTTAGCTAAAAAAACGATTTTCTTACATATGTAAATGGGCCCTCCGGTGCTACCCTACATCATCTTCGGGCTGGCGATGGCTATCAATGTTCAATTATTCCCGCCTCCTTCATATTACCCGTCCTCCTTCAGGTGCCGAGAGCCGTCACCAAGCTCTCGCCACCTATAGCGCATGCGCACTAAGTATTGCACAGCCGGCCGTCGATAGGTGCCGAGAGCTTGGTGACGTCACGGATTAGAAGGAGGACGGCTAATATGAAGGAGGCGGGAATAATTAAAAATCGGAAGCCATCGCCAGCTTGAAGATGACGTATGGTAGCACCGGAGGGCTCATTTACATATGTAAGAAAAAAATTTTTTTAGTTAAACTAAGGTGTGCCGAGCCTAACTAAACTATTTCCCGGCATCAGCATTAAGTAGCCTACAGGGCGGTCTGAAGGAGTGGTAGGTTTCCTTTAAGTAGGGGACCACCTGTATCACTAAACAACCCAGACCCGTGATCCATTCAATTCTATGAGATACTCACATAGCAGTTAATAAAGCACCAATCGCGCATGCGCACCAATCCTTCATTTGCATGGGAACTTCTTTTCCCTGTTCTCCTCCAGTGCTTTTGCCCCTTGTAATCTGAAGTTTATACCCCATCCCATGGATAAGGGGTAAGTTACATCCATCGGATAACCTCTTACCCTCCTTATCTTCTTCATATAATTGCTTATTTCTTAGTAATTTATGTAATGAGTCATTTTGCTGTTAACCCCTCCCTCCCCATTTAGTGAACTCTATCTGTTATCTCCTCTGGAAACACTGAACACCGCCTTTTGGAACGTGATGGCCATAAACCCAACAAAACGGTAACGGCTCCTTAGTTTATTATGTACTTATATTTTACAAGATTGCGAGCAATCAATGGTGAGTGCGTGTCTATTAGAATAAAATAAATCTTTAGCAATGGCAAATTATATTTACATGATTGTCAGATCCTGATTCCTCTCCCACAGCACAAGTCGTTACCATCGCGGACACGTAATGGTTGGGTATATATTACCTTAAAAGAAACGTGAATTGTCTCCCATTCGTGATTGTTATCAGACAAGCGGGTGCCGTGATCAGGGATAAACACTGCAGATGTATTAGTTAAGGGGTGCAAAATTGCTTTGGAGGATCGTTATGTCCCTTGTAGATTACGTTGCAAACAACATTTCGGATACTGCAGGCTACAATTTCTGTAAATGGCGTATTTTCAAAAACCATTACAATACGGAAAATCACCTCTTTAAGTGAAAAATTAAATCCATCAGTTATTATTTACAGCTTGTAAATGTTTGTTTAAGGTTTTTAAGCTCCCCGCATTTTTTTTTTCTTCTTGCTCCTCTTCCACAATGTCTGGGCTAGAATTTTGCAATAAAAACATAAAAAATGAAGAGAAAATGCACCAATTTTTTAATATTCAATGGGGGTCATTTTTCTTATCTCTGTTTGTTTTGGCTAGTTTTTGCCTGTCTTTTTTCCTTTTTGCTACCCTGATAATTTATCATTCTCACTTTTTCAATGTGTTTTTTATTTTCAGATCACTTTTTGAGACATTTGTTACAAATGTTACACAAATGTCTCACGTCACTTCTTTCAGCAAATCCTGAAAAACCGTGAACAATGCGACCAAAGTGCTAGTAAATAAAGTCCAATGGTGCAGATTTACCTACCCGGTCCTTTCGCGATCCTGCGGTGCGTTGTCCGACGAGTATTTGGGTCTGCTAGCGATTCACTAAGGTCGTGCGCCCGAGTTCCTGCATCCGTTGCTTCTGTGCTGAGGTCCGCCGGAATTCACCTGCTTCTTCCCGGTGCTTGTAAGTGCGTGTCTTGCGGCACAATTTTAAATGTTAAATCCCACGCTTTGTTCATATCAGTCAAGTTGTCCGACGGCCACGCCCCCCGCCAAAATCCGATCCCATGCGCCAAAACGGAAATCGTCGGGAAACCCGATGAAAATGCGCTGCGGGGACCCTTAGTAAATGAGCCCCAATGTGTCTAACTGACAATAAACAAATGTCTGGCGGGCATTTCGAACTGTGCCAAAAAAGGCACAAAAATTGCAATATGCCAAAACATGTCTCAAAAAATGACCCTCAATGTTTTTAAACATTTCTCCATTATTGTACATTAAAAAGACAACTGTGTCTTTTTATGTATTACACAATAATATTAAATAAAATTCTAAATAATAAAAATAATGTTATATCACTAAAAACCGTAACTGTCAATAAGCAAAAAGGAAAAAAAAAAAAAAAAAAAATTACTCCTATAGTTATTTCTTATCCAAAGGAGAGCGGAATAGTGTCAGATTGATAGTATTCTAAAAGTTGTGACCTTGCAGTTATCCCCTATCCATAGGAGAGTGGAAGTCGATTTTTATATTTTACACAATAAAATTACATAGCTGCAGCCTGTGTGCCTGTGTCAGTCTCCTCACCTCCCCACTTCCTGTCATGTGCATTGAGCCAGCAGGGGAGGGGCATGGTGTAGAGTAGGGGAAGATTGCATGAAGAGACACACGTTGCAGTGGCCCCGCCCCCACAACGGGACTCACCACATGCTGCTGGCAGGGAGCCAGGTGAAGTTATATAAAATCTACATAGCAAAGGCTATTGGAACCTGTCACTAGCTAAAAATAACATTCCTGGTCACAGGTTCTCGTTAATGTAATATTCTTGAATTCAAGATGCCAGAAAAGTAGAATAGTAAAAACCAAAAAACCTGATGGTCTATTATTACATTTTATGTAAAATTTTAAAAATGTGAGTAGAATAAAATAAACTCAGGAATTCCCAAAGTCATAATATTTTTGAATTATAGTTAATTAACCAAAAAAGTAAAAAATAAAATAAAAAACTATTGATTTATCAATTATTTTACGTAATATTTTAGATTGATTTACTTTATAATTATTAAATAAAAATAAACAAGCAAAAAAATTAGAGAATACAAGTACATCTATTATTCTACTTTATGTGGTAATAATATTGTTAAATAAAAATTAAAAAATTAAAAAAAATAGTACCCTGAAAGTTATATTTTTTGTTCTGTTATAAAACTAAATATAAAATAAATCAGAACAAAATAACTGTTCATTCAAAGTTACATTTTATTGAATATTATTAAATAAAATATAAAAAATGAAATAATGAAGGGGAAAAAAATGCCTTCAAAATTATATTTTCTGTACTATTTCTAAACAAAATATAAAAAAGTAAAAAGCAAAAAAAAAAAAATAACAAGTGCCCTTAAAGTCATATTTTATATACTGACGTGGCCATGTTATCTGCGGGCCGGCGCATACTATGACGTCATCAGCGGCCGCATCATGCTATGCACTGGCCAGCAAAGAGCATGGCCGCGGCTCTGCTGGCTGTTACAGAAAACCAAAGAAAGAAGAGGAGTCGTGGGGAAGACAGAAGAGTAAGCCGCGCCGATATTGGGGAGCCGCGCTGAGCATCGGGGCCACTGGAGGGTGTGTATATAAGTTTATTTTTTTAAGTGCTGGGTGGGCTGGCTGTATACTACAGGGGGCTGCGGGCTGTCTACTATAGGGAGCTGGCTGTATACTACAGGGGGCAGGCTGGCTGTATACTACAGGAGGCTGGTTGTATACTGCAGGGAGCTGGCTGGCTGTATACTACATGGAGGCAGGCTGGCTGTATACTACATGGGGGCTGGCTGGCTGTATACTACATGGGGGCTGGTTGGCTGTATACTGCAGGGGGCTGGCTGGCTGTATACTGCAGGGGGCTGGCTGTATACTACATGGGGGCTGGCTGTATTCTACATGGGGGCTGGCTAGCTGTATACTACAGGGGGAAGGCTGTATACTACATGGGGGCAGTCTGGCTGTATACTACATGGAGGCAGGCTGGCTGTATGCTACAGGGGCTGGCTGGCTGTATACTGCAGGGGGCTGGCTGTATACTACATGGGGGCTGGCTGTATTCTACATGGGGGCTGGCTGGCTGTATACTACAGGGGGAAGGCTGTATACTACATGGGGGCAGTCTGGCTGTATACTACATGGAGGCAGGCTGGCTGGCTGTATGCTACAGGGGCTGGCTGGCTGTATACTGCAGGGGGCTGGCTGTATTCTAAATGGGGCTGGCTGGCTGTATACTACATGGGGGCTGGTTGGCTGTATACTGCAGGGGGCTGGCTGGCTGTATACTGCAGGGGGCTGGCTGTATACTACATGGGGTCTGGCTGTATTCTACATGGGGGCTGGCTGGCTGTATACTACAGGGGGAAGGCTGTATACTACATGGGGGCAGTCTGGCTGTATACTACATGGAGGCAGGCTGGCTGTATGCTACAGGGGCTGGCTGGCTGTATACTGCAGGGGGCTGGCTGTATTCTAAATGGGGCTGGCTGGCTGTATACTACATGGGGGCTGGCTGGCTGTATACTACAATAAAATACAAAAAAAAAAAGTCAAAAAAATAACTAGTGCATTCAAAGTTATATTTTATTTAAGGCACTTGTTATTTTTTTGGCTTATTTGTTTTTTTATACTTTATTTAATAATAGTACATGAAATCTAAAAAATAAGCAAACTATAAAAAACAAGTTCTTTCAGTTACATTTTATCGACCACTATTAAATAAAAAACCAAATAGGCCAAAAAAACTATTTGCCTATTATTAAATAGAATATTAAAAAATAAGCAAAAATAAAAAAAAGCAAAACATTATTCAATATTCAATAAAATATAAAAAATAACTAAAAAAAACTAGTGCCTTCAAAGTTTTATTATATTTAATAATAGTACATGAAATCTAAAAAAATAAGCAAATTATTAAAAAACAAGTTCTTTCAGTTACATTTTATCGACCACTATTAAATCAAATATAAAAAACCAAATAGGCCAACAAAAAGTAATTGACTATTATAAAATAAAATATTTTAAAAATAAGCAAAATTAAAAAAACAAATTAAATTATTTGAAATTAAATTATTCAATAGTCATTAAATATCAAATAAGCAAAAAAATAGCACGTTACCATATATAGTCGAGTATAAGCCTAGCTTTTCAGCACAAAATTTGTTCTCAAAAACCCTAACTCGGCCTATACTTGAGTCAAGAAAAAAAATACTCAAAACTCACCTTTCTGACGTCACCCTTAGGTCCTATGCTTGATACCGGAGCATCGGAGACAGACTGGGCAGGCTATATACTACAGGGACTGGGCAGGCTGTATACTACAGTGGCTGGGCAGGCTGTATATTACAGGGGTTGGGCAGGCTGTATACTACAGGGGCTGGGCAGGCTGTATACTACAGGGGCTGGGCAGGCTGTATACTACAGGGGCTGGGCAGGCTGTATACTACAGGGGCGGGGCAGGCTGTATACTACATGGGTTGGGCAGGCTGTATACTACAGGGGCTGGGCAGGCTGTATACTACAGGGACTGGGCAGGCTGCATACAACAGGGGCTGGGCAGGCTGTATACTACAGGGGCTGGGCAGGCTGTATACTACAGGGGCTGGGCAGGCTGTGTACTACAGGGGCTGGGCAGGCTGTGTACTACAGGGGCTGGGCAGGCTGTATACTACAGGGGCTGGGCAGGCTGTATACTACAGGGACTATGCAGGTGCTACACTAGAGGGGCTGGCAGACTATACACTACAGGGTCTGGCAGGCTATACACTACAGGGGTCTTGCTGGCTATATACTGGGAGGCTGTGACCAATGCATTTCCCACCCTCGGCTTATACTCGAGTCAATAAGTTTTCCCAGTTTATGGTGGTAAAATTATGGGTCTCGGCTTATACTCGGGTCGGCTTATACTCGAGTAAATAAAATATTAAAAAAAAATAAGCAAAATTAAAAAAAAAACATTATTCAATAAAATATAGAAAAATCAAATAAGCCACAAAAAAAAAACCAGCAAGTGCCTTCAAAGTTACATTTCATGTACGATTATTAAATAAAATCTAAACAAAATAAGCAAAAACAACAAGACATAACAAGCGCCCCCTTGAAATCGTATTTTCGGTAATATTATTAAATATCTCGAATATTTTTTTTACAGCCTGTTACTGTCACCGAGCTCCCGACTGTTATCATTATGAAAGATACCGCCATCCCGCTGTGTTATTTGCAACATTATCTCATGTTTTACAACATCTTCGCGCAGGCGGACGAGACGTACAGTATGAAATATAACTCAGGAAAAACTTCTCAGTGGTGTTAATGCATAAAAAAAAAAAAAAAAGAAAGGATTGTGCTCCCATCACCACTGTCTGTACCCGGCCAAATCCTGACGAAGAGCCAATTTCCTTTATCACATTAACACAGCCATGAGGGAAACACATTTGTTCAAGTCAACTACACTAAAGATACCATTACCAATGCAGCATATACATGTTTTATATCAGCTGTATTCTCCCAGTATGAGCGAGCAAACAATATATTAACACCACCATGACAGTTTATTTAAGAAAAGAAAATTGTCTCCGCAGAGAGACAGAAGTTAGCAATGTATTGCTAAAGCTCACTGTCACCAATCTAATAAAGGCCATAATTCTTTAGCCCGTTTCTTTATAGCGGGGGGGAAACACTCCGGCGATAGTCCTGTCATATCATTCAAAATAAAAATGTTCTTTTCAGAAGTTTAAGTAGACCTTCGGAAAAAAAAAAACCCAAAAAACAAAAAACAAAAAAAACCCAGATTATTATTACGATTTTTTTTTTTTTTTTAGGGTTATTTTTATATCATAAAAAAAAAATAAAATAAAAAATAAAATAGAATATTGAAATGGTTAAAAAATAAAATAAATAAAAAAAAATATCAAAAAGTAGAATATTGAAATGATTAAAAAATGAAATACATTTGAAAAAAACGAAAAATAGAATATTTAAATTATTAAAAAATAAAATACATTTAAAAAATAAAAAAATAGAATATTGAAATGATTAAGAAATAAAATACATTTTAAAAATCCAAAAAATAGAATATTGAAATGATTAAAAAATAAAATAAATAAAAAAAATTTCCAAAAAATAGAATATTGAAATGATTAAAAAATAAAATAAATTAAAAAAAAAAATCGAAAATTAGAATATTTAAATAATTAAAAAATAAAATAAATTTAAAAAATCTAAAAGTAGAATATTTAAATGATTAAAAAATAAAATAAATTTAACAAATCCAAAAAATAGAATATTTAAATGATTAAAAAATGAAAAAAATAAAAAAAAACAACGAAAAATAACATTTTTAAATTATAAAAAAATTAAATAAAATAAATGAAACAAAATGAAAAATAACAAATATATATATATATATATATATATATATATATATATATATATATATATATATATATATATGTAATAAAAAGAGGTAATAATAATAATAATAATAAAAGACCGGTGCTTTATGATGTTGGGAAAGTCTGGAAGTCGTGATGTATCGGAACGCTGGTGGACTGGCTGATAGAAGCATTTATATTGATGTTGGTAACCAAGAAAGCCCAGACTGCTCCATAACTCTACTTGAGAGATGAAAGAATGGACATAAGAAATTACCCGGGATATCTATATCCACACTGACTGCCCAATCGATCTATGAAATACCATATCCAAGTGGCAGAAGCTTTTTCGCTTAACTGGGAGTCACCAAGAGGAAATGGATGGAGGTTTTAAGAAGATGTTATGGGACAGGTGTGAATATGGAGGAATACATCTACAATGGAATGGAATGTCCGATTCCCCGGAAATATGTGCTAAGAAAATCTAATATACTGGATGAATGTGTCTGGGAGAGAGGGGATTAAATTTATACTCAGTTATAGGCATAATTATAGGGGTAGAAGCCATAGCAGCTGCTATGGGGCCCACGGTGTGAGGGGGCCCCAGCTTCTGGAGTATTGGGTGTGTATGTGTTTGTGTAGTTTGTGTATTCTGTATATCTGTATATGGAATTGTAAATATGTGTTTATTTGCTGTATGTGTGTATATGTGATGAGTATATGCTGTAGGTGTTTGTGTAGTGTGTGTGTGTATAATGTATGTCTGTATATGGTATTGAAAATATGTGTGTTATTTGCTGTATCTGTGTATATATGGTATTGTATCTACGTGTGTATTTGCTGTATTTGTGTGTGTATGTGATGAGTATGTGCTCTATATGTGTGTGCATATGTGATGTGTATATGCTGTATGTGTTTGTGTTGTGTGTGTAGTTACTGTATGTGTGTATTTATTGTATGTCTGTATATGGTATTAAAATATGTGTTTATTTGCTGTATGTGTGTATATGTGATAAATATATGTTCTATATGTGTGTGCATATGTGACGTGTATATGCCGTATGTGTTTGTGTTGTGTGTATATACTGTATGTGTGTGTATATTGTATGTCTGTATATGGCATTGTATCTATGTGTGTATTTGCTGTATTTGTGTGTGTATGTGATGAGTATATGCTCTATATGTGTGTGCATATATGATGTGTATATGCTACATATGTGTGTGCATGTGATGAGTATATTCTCTATATGTGTGTGTATAAGTGATGTGTATATCCTGTATGTCTGTGTATATCATGCATGGATGTATATGGTAGTGTATGTATGTATATAGGTTATGTATATACTGTGTGATTGTAACTCACATGTGTGAGTATACAAATATGTATATAGATGGAAGGGGTCCCATTCAGAAGTCTACTATGTGTTCCTACATCTCCTAGTTATGCCTCTTGTCTATCTTGTCTATGTGTTTTCAGTCACTCAGTGGTTAAGATGTGAATTGCAGCTGGTCAAGGGTTTTTGTTAAAGGAAGTTGACCCCAAGAATTATGATCAGTTGGCATCATGTTGTAGATGATTGCAAAAAAAACTTTATTATTTCTGTCATTTTGTTGTTTCTGAGAATTTCCCAATGGAATCCTTATTCAAATGAGGTAGTTGGAGCATCAAAGTCTTTAGCGTCCGGGGGATTGTTTTTTACTGTCTGGGCCACTATGTTGGCTGTCACATAAGCTGGCGATTTGTATTGTGAGAAGCATGAGGTCACATTGGAAGAACAGGAAAGTAATTTAGACGTATGGAGCAACGCCCCAAGCGCTGAGGGCATGTCACAAGTTCACCAACTACCTAATTAGCATACAGATTAAACTGGGAATATCTTGGAAATGACATAATGGGAAAAAATTATTAAGTTATGTCAGAAATAATAATTTCTCTTTTGCTAGCAGTGCATACGCTTGGGGGGAGGTATACGACTCCTGTTAACATAATAAACAAAATGCATTGAGACATTGAAACCTTAAAGGGGTTTCCCACAAACTAAAGTTAGGCCCTATCCATGGAGATTGGTGAGCGCCGCGCTCGCCAATTTCCGTCAGCTCCATAGAGAACAATAGAGCAAAACGGTCATGTGCGGCTGTCTGCTCCATTAATCTGGCGAAGCGGCAAGGGGTCCAACTGAGACCCCCACTGATCATCAAGTTAGGTCCTATCCCATGGATAGGGCCTTACTTTAGTTTGTGGGAAAACCCCTTTAAGAAAATTCATGGAAAGCTATAGCTGAACACATCTCTAAATATGTAGTCTTAACTATGGCTTCTGGAGGTTTATCTGTATCATCTTGGTTCTCCGAGCCCTGTTGTCCATGGGTTTGGCCGTCATTGACAATTTTCTGCTGTGTATCTTATAGCTCAGGGCCAAGTATGGACATTAGGGGCCAGATTTACTTACCCGGTCCGTTCGCGATCCAGCGGCGCGTTCTCTGCGCTGGATTCGGGTCCGGCCGGGATTCATCAAGGTAGTTCCTCCACCGTCCACCAGGTGGCGCTGCTGCACTGAAAAGCACCTGAACGCGCCGGAATTCACCGCGCCGGACCAAGTGAAGGTAAGCGCGTCCCAAGCAACACATTTCTTTTTTTAAATGCGGCGGTTTTTCCGAATCTGTCGGGTTTTCGTTCGGCCATGCCCCCCAATTTCCGTCGCGTGCATGCCGGCGCAGATGCGCCACAATCCGATCGCGTGCGCCAAAATCCCGGGACAATTCAAGGGAAATCGGCGCAAATCGGAAATATTTGGGTAACACGTCGGGAAAAACGCGAATCGGGCCCTTAGTAAATGACCCCCTAGAAGTCTAGGTCTTTGTTTAGCATAATTTCCATTTCTGTTGAGGAAATTGTCCCTCTATTTCTTCGTTGCTTGTGTTATTTCAGAGATATCAAAGTAAATAAGACTGAATAAAGACTCTGGTCTATGAAGTTCAACCTATAACCCTACAGTGGTAGGAAAAAAATCCTTCCCAACTTCAAATATAACAATCAGAATAAATCTTTAAATAAATGTCTTATTCCAAAAATCTATTTCTCACAATCCCTAATTTTTATACTTTAAAGAGAAGCATCCGGCCTATCTCACTGCTCTTACAGCAAAGAATCCCTTCTATTAATGTGATGGGGCTGCCGTAATGATTGACCTTGTGGACAGAACAAGGTCGGGGCAGTCGGAAGTCAATGGTGGAGTCCAAAGTACAACTCTGGGATTAGGACGGGCAGAAATATCAGGTAAGACCAGGATAGTCACCAACATTGTACCCACGCGAAAGAAATTATTAAAAATTATTAGGGAGTGGCTAGGATTTTCTTTTGGCGCCCGCTCCCTGTGTTAGTTAAAGCTGTAATTGTGCCCATGGCTCCCATTGATAGAGATTGGGGGACATACATGCAGTTTTGGCTTCCAGGAGCCACCTACAGTGACATGGGTCCCTCTTCTTCCGTACTCCAAACAGCTGATAAATAGGGGCCAGATGTCAGCCAGATCTAAAGGATATTTCATCAATAGCTATTACTGGCCTATCCCTTTAAAGGAAATCTATCAGCCAAAACCACCATCCCAAACTATGATTACCTGCATGCCATGCCTATATTATTTATATTCTGTCAGAGATGGTTGTGTGTTTCAGGAGTTTGCATGATGGATGGCCAGACCTATCAGCGGCCAGGGTGATGTCCAGGAACTCCATGTATACCTACACCTGGATCCAGTCACGGATGGTTATTCTGGTCTCTTGCTACTGGCTTTTCTTTGATGCAAGATTCAGTACCTCGCCGCCATCTTGGTTTTGACCCGATTTGCCAAACTATGCTTGCTTCTGTCTGTTTTTCTTTCATTTTGGTTGATATATACTCTGTGCACAATCAGGACTGTGGTGCAGTTGTCTCTGTGGCTTAGAGTAGGGCCTGACAAGTAGGCAGGGCAGACATTCTGAGTAAGCTCAGGGACTGTATCTCTTCTCTGTCTTGATATATTCCTGTTTGTTTCGCCACTGAAAAGTCTGATAAAAAATTATCCTAAGCAAGGGGGGGCACCAGCTCCATAACATAGTTTTTTTCTATTCTTTTATTTTTGTCTTTCATATATATTATATGGTACATTGGTACAAATCAATTTCCCCCCTGGGGATCGATAAGTTATTTTGTATTGTATAGTAAATTCCCCTGCCATGGACATGACTATCGCTTCCTCGGCTCCCATTCCACGCATGCGCATTCTACCTATGACACCGGCAATGCAACTCCAAAGACGCCGGATGAACAGAAACTATAAATAAAATACGCATGCTTGTATTAGTGAATTTATGACCTGCAAAAGGGTAACCTTAGTTTTTTATGACATCAATGACAACCTACAAATGATACATCATATAATATAGATAAATCCTGAACCTCTACATTTTTTTTATCAATAATGGTCCACAAAATTTCTGGAGTGCTCCTTAAAAGGGGTTCTTCCACGAAGAAAAGTTAGACCCTATCCACAGGATAGGTAGGGCCCAACTTGCTGATAAGTGGGGGTCCCAGTGCTGAGACCCCAACAGATCACAAAAATGGGGGGTCCGTCGGACACCTTCTCGATCTGTTAGACTAATTGAGAAGATGGCCGCGCAGGACCGTACCACCCTATTAATCTTTATGGAGCTGATGGAGCAACGAGGGGTCCGACGGAGGTATGTGGAACCCAATTGGACCCCTCGTTTTCGTGATCTGTGGGTGTCTCAGCACTGAGACCCCCACTGATCAGCAAGTTAAAGGACATCTGCCAACCCGGATGAAGGATTGTAAGCCAAGCACTGACTGGTGTTTGCCCCCTTTGGCAGGATCTTCTCTTCTTTTAGCTTCTGATGTCCTGTTTTTTTCTTTTTTTAAAGGCTTTTAAAATTATGCAAATGGACCTGAGGGGCTCCGTGGGTGTTAATGGAGCCTGGAGCCCGTTAGGCTCATTTGCATAATTTTTAAAGCCTTCTTTCTTAAAAAAAACAGGGCATAGGAAGCTTAAAGAAGAGCGGATCCCTCCAGAAGGGGCACATACCTGCATGTAAGTGCTTGGCTTACAGTCCTTCATGTCCTTTAAGTAGAATCCTCGATGTACTATTGGTAATACTGTATCATGTAGCATTAATAATACATGAGAAGGTTCCACCCACTGTCTCCCGCTTTTAAAGGACAAGTTTTCACTTACTAGTCAAACAGTTATGATGTAAAGGAGTTGCATTAAATCATAAGTACCTTAACCTTTTCTTGAAAGAACCCGAGGAATTTAAAGATTTATAAAGAAATTTTTGCCCGAACTGGAAAATGAGTCATTTTTGACAAGTATCGGGCTGATAATACTGATGACAATAGGCAGTCTAAGAGCATGCGGCTCTCTGGAGAGTAATACGCCGATGGTCGACCCTCTGCATTTTGATTGGGAACTTTCTTTGGAAAGCTTTTAACGTTCTCCTGACTGCCAGGCCGCCGGCGAGTTACACTGATCCGAGCCGGCAAAAGAAAGCCGACAAAAAAGAGCAACTTTTATAATTGTCGACAGTGAACCCAGAAAAGCCACATCAATCTGACACATCCCGGAAAACTTCTGAAACGCCTTGTGTTTAATCAGTTTTGTGTCTATTCAATGGAAATTCATTAAGCCCCATCTAATTTCCCAGATATAACCGGCATATTTCACTGACAAGCCCCCCCTCCCCCTCCCCCAGTCACTATGTAATAATGAATAGTTAATGTATAATGTGCCCGCGTGATGAAAAGGGGGCTTAAAACACAGGATGCATAATTAATGAATGCAATTAAAGAGAAAAGTAGTAATTATCAATTTTCACTATAGCCGGTGTCTTTAAGAAGTGCATTAAGGTTCATCATTAATGGCGTTTTATATTTCCTTTTTTTGGTTAAATACTGGAATCACCATAATATGGGAAGTAGGTTTTTAAGACAATTTATGGAGAAATTTCTAGTATAAATTAATCTGTCAATCATCTATCTTTATCTATCTATCTATCTCTCTCATATCTATCTATCTCATATCTATCTATCTATCTATCTATCTATCTATCTATCTATCTATCTCATATCTATCTATCTATCTATCTATTTATCTCATATCTATCTATCTATCTATCTATCTATCTATCTATCTATCTATCTATCTCATATCTATTTATCTCATATCTATCTATCTATCTCATATCTATCTATCTCATATCTATCTATCTATCTATCTATCCATCTCATATCTATCTATCCCATATCTATCTATCTATCTATCTATCTATCTATCTATCTCATATCTATCTATCTATCTCATATCTATCTATCTATCTATCTATCTATCTATCTCATATATATCTATCTATCTATCTATCTATCTATCTATCTATCTCATATCTATCTATCTATCTATCTATCTATCTATCTATCTATCTATCTATCTATCTATCTCATATCTATCTATCTCATATCTAACTATCTATCTATCTCATATCTATCTATCTATCTATCTCATATCTATCTATCTATCTATCTATCTATCTATCTATCTATCTATCTCATATCTATCTATCTATCTCATATCTATCTATCTATCTCATATCTATCTATCTATCTCATATCTATCTATCTCATATCTATCAATCTATCTCATATCTATCTATCGCATATCTATCTATCTCATATCTATCTATCTATCTATCTATCTATCTATCTATCTCATATCTATCTATCTATCTATCTATCTATCTATCTATCTATCTATCTATCTATCTCATATCTATCTATCTATCTCATATCTATCTATCTATCTCATATCTATCTATCTATCTCATATCTATCTATATCATATCTATCTATCTATCTATCTATCTATCTATCTATCTATCTATCTCATATCTATCTATCTATCTCATATATATCAATCTATCTCATATCTATCTATCGCATATCTATCTATCTCATATCTATCTATCTATCTATCTATCTATCTATCTATCTATCTATCTATCTATCTATCTCATATCTATCTATCTATCTCATATCTATCTATCTATCTCATATCTATCTATATCATATCTATCTATCTATCTATCTATCTATCTCATATCTATCTATCTATCTCATATATATCAATCTATCTATCTATCTATCTATCTATCTATCTATCTATCTATCTATCTATCTATCTATCGCATATCTATCTATCTCATATCTATCTATCTATCTCAGAACTATTTATCTATATATACAGTCTAACAGATATTTATCTATCTATCAGATGGTCTATCATATCTCCATCTACCTATTTATTATCTATCTATGAGTCTTTCTTTACACTGTATAATCTATTCCACATCAATCTTTAATCTATTTTTTTAGCTACTATCTAGCTTATATTTTGCATATCTTTCCATATAATCTATCACCTATCTATCTATCTATCTATCTCATATCTATCTATCTATCTCATATCTATCTATCTATCTCATATCTATCTATCTATCTATCTATCTCATATCTATCTATCTATCTATCTCATATCTATCTATCTCATATCTATCTCATATCTATCTATCTCATATCTATCTATCTCATATCTATCTATCTCATATCTATCTATCTATCTATCTATCTATCTATCTCATATCTATCTATCTATCTATCCAGGGCCGGATCATAGGTGGGGCTCCTGGGGCTCGAGCCCCGGGGCCCCCACCATCTTGACCCCCCTAGAGGCCCCCACCAGATCACGCCTCCCGCGCCCCCCCTCATAAGCCGCACGCCGCCCCCAGGCAGAGGAGAGCGCCTCTACGCCCATCTGCCTGCACAACCGAGCCGCCTCCCAGCTCATCCACCCCCCTACATGGACTCCCCGCCCACCCATTCTGCTGCATGGTGAGCCGGCCGCACTTCGGCACAGGCGACTCCGCCTCCGCGCCCGGCTATCCCACCGCCATGCATGGCAGAGCCGGCCCGCCCAAACAAGCAACACCACGGCCGACCCCGCAAACTCCGCCCCCCGCTCCGCCTGCTCCCCGCTCGACATCACCCCCGCTCCCCGCTCAAAAAACCACCATCCGCCCCTCCCCCCTCGCTTCCCGCTCTGACCCCCCCCCGCGCGCTTCCCGCTCGGACCGCCCCCCCCCCCTTCCTGGCCGAACAAACGACTGACCGACTCCCCCCCCCCCCCCGGGAACAAGCACCGGCAAGACCCCCCACCCGCCCGAATAGGCACCCGGTCACCCTAAAAGGTAAGTATATAGATATGTATTTTTCTGTGTGTATATATGTGTATACAGTGTATATGTATATATATACTGCGTGTATATGTATATATATATACTGCGTGTATATGTATATATATACTGCGTGTATATGTATATATATACTGCGTGTATATGTATGTATATACTGCGTGTATATGTATGTATATACTGCGTGTATATGTATGTATATACTGCGTGTATATGTATGTATATACTGCGTGTATATGTATGTATATATGGCGTGTATATGTGTATATATATACTGCGTGTATATGTGTATATATATACTGCGTGTATATGTGTATATACTGCGTGTATATGTGTATATACTGTGTATATGTGTATATATGCATCTACTGTGTATATATGCATCGACTGTGTATATGGGTATATATGCATCGACTGTGTATATGGGTATATATGCATCGACTGTGTATATGGGTATATATGCATCGACTGTGTATATGGGTATATATGCATCGACTGTGTATATGGGTATATATGCATCGACTGTGTATATGGGTATATATGCATCGACTGTGTATAGATGTATATACTGTGTATAGATGCATCTACTGTGTATCTACTGTGTATAGATGTATATACTGTGTATAGATGCATCTACTGTGTATCTACTGTGTATAGATGTATATACTGTGTATATATGCATCTGTGTATCTACTGTGTATAGATGTATATACTGTGTATATATGCATCTACTGTGTATCTACTGTGTATAGATGTATATACTGTGTATATATGCATCTACTGTGTATATGTGTATATACAGTGTATAAGTGTATATACTGTGTATAGATGCATATACTGTATTTATACACACATATATTTATATAAGCATATATGTGTGTACATTTATATATATGTGAATGATGTGGTTTGTGTATTTGGTATGTATGTATTTGCTGTATGTGTGTATATACTTTGAGTTTGTATATACTCTGTGTATTGGTGTTTAAATGTATATGAGTGCATAAATGTGTGTGTATAAGTGTATACTTGTATGTATATATGGGTGCAAGTATACGAGTGTAGAACTTTATGTGTGTGTATATAAGTATATAAATGTGTGTAATTGTATAAACATGTCTGTATAAGGGTACATTCACAAGAACGTATGGGGGGCGTATATCTGGCCGCAAATTTGCTACCGGATATACTTCCCTCAAAGGCGTCTATAGCGCCTGGGCTCGGTACAGTGAGTACCACGAGTACTCACTGTTTCGTGCTGTGGCTGCAAAAGAGATAGAGCGTGCTCTATCTATGGCCGTAAGAACGACCATGCACCTCTATTCTCTATGGAGAGGGGAGTGGTGAGCCGCGATCTACTCTCCTCTTCTCCAGCACGCCAGATGTGTGCCTGCCAGGCTATAGTCTGGCCACCACACGTTTATTCGAATGCATATGTTTATATTTTTTTAAGGGGAAGGGGGGCCCCATGCAGAAATCTGCTATGGGGCCCAATCTCTCCTAGTTACACCACTCCATGGGACTGCATGGCTGTGCTGGCTGAGGTGTATGTTACATGGGACTGCATGGCTAGTGTGGCTGAGGTGTATGTTACATGGGATGAGGCGGCTGTATGTAGCTGTGTTACTGGGGGCGAAGCGGCTGTATGTAGCTGTGTTACTGCGGATGAGGCGGCTGTATGTAGCTGTGTTACTGGGGATGAGGCGGCTGTATGTAGCTGTGTTACTGGGGGCGAGGCGGCTGTATGTAGCTGTGTTACTGGGGATGAGGCGTCTGTATGTAGCTGTGTTACTGGGGATGAGGCGTCTGTATGTAGCTGTGTTACTGGGGGCGAAGCGGCTGTATGTAGCTGTGTTACTGGGGATGAGGCGTCTGTATGTAGCTGTGTTACTGGGTATGAGGCGGCTGTATGTAGCGGTGTTACTGGGGATGAGGCGGCTGTATGTAGCGGTGTTACTGGGGATGAGGCGGCTGTATGTAGCTGTGTTACTGGGGATGAGGTGGCTGTATGTAGCGGTGTTACTGGGGGTGAGGCGGCTGTATGTAGCTGTGTTACTGGGGATGAGGCAGCTGTATGTAGCTGTGTTACTGGGGGCAAGGCGGCTGTATGTAGCTGTGTTACTGGGGATGAGGCGTCTGTATGTAGCTGTGTTACTGGGGGCGAAGCGGCTGTATGTAGCTGTGTTACTGGGGATGAGGCGGCTGTATGTAGCTGTGTTACTGGGGATGAGGCGGCTGTATGTAGCGGTGTTACTGGGGATGAGGCGGCTGTATGTAGCGGCGTTACTGGGGATGAGGCGGCTGTATGTAGCTGTGTTACTGGGGGCGAGGCAGCTGTATGTAGCTGTGTTACTGGGGGCGAGGCGGCTGTATGTAGCTGTGTTACTGGGGGCGAGGCAGCTGAATGTAGCTGTGTTACTGGGGATGAGGCGGCTGCATGTAGCTGTGTTACTGCTGGGATAGTGAAAAGGAAGCAGGAGGACGTGTGTGTACGCCACACTTAGTGGGGGCCTCCACCAGATTTTGCGCCCAGGGGCCCCCACCAACCTTAATCCGGCCCTGTATCTATCTATCTCATATCTATCTATCTCATATCTATCTATCTCATATCTATCTATCCATCTATCTATCTATCTATCTATCTATCTTATATCTATCTATCTCATATCTATCTATCTCATATCTATCTATCTCATATCTATCTATCTATCTATCTATCTATCTCATATCTATCTATCTATCTATCTATCTATCTATCTCATATCTATCTATCTATCTCATATCTATCTATCTATCTATCTATCTATCTATCTCATATCTATCTATCTAACTATCTATCTATCTATCTATCTCATATCTATCTATCTATCTATCTATCTATCTATCTATCTATCTATCTATCTCATATCTATCTATCTATCTATCTTTCTATCTAAACAAGGAAAGAGTCTAGAGCAGCACAGACCTGGATGGGTGAGGCAGCCGTAAACTCCTTGGCTGGGGTCCCAATAGTAAATCCAGTAAATAGGCAGCACTCCGAAGTAAATGAAGAGAGGGTGAGTCTTTATTCCATTGATCTATCTCATATCTATCTATCTTTCTATCTCATGTCTATCTAATAGCTATCTTTTATCTATCTATTTATCTATCTATCAACTCTATTCAACTCATGATCGATCTATTGATCATCAATTATCAATCTATTTGTCCAAGAGTCATCTTTATATCTATCTATAGAAGGTCTCTGTCTATTTATATGAATGTATTTATATGTAACTTCAATATATCAATATTTATCTTCAATCAAAACTGATGGCAAACTACAGACCAATAACCACAAAACATGTTCCCCATCTCAGACTTCCAGTGATTGTCAATGATCAACCTGGTAGTAAGTGAGCAAAAGTCCTGCAGCGCCACCACAGGGGAAACTAGGTATTACATCACATTAATATAGAAATGAATCCAATTGATTATTTTTTTACATAATTCAAGTAAAAATGTCCTTAAATTCCATTTAGCATACAATTTGATATAAAAGGATACATTGGTGTGCACCTGTCTGACACAATAGCTGATTGTAAGCAGTTACTGTATAAGAGGATAAGGAGTCCACGCTCTGTATTACAGACAGCCATAGAAATAGATATATTTAAAGGTGTCTGGTAATCCCCATGAAAGTCTCCATTTCCCGTGCGGATTACATGCATCCACCACCCCGGGAAGTTGTAATGCAGCAATGTGGTTAAACCGCTCCGCATCTGGGAATCACAGCGGATCAGCTGGAAATTTACAGCCGCGGATAGGAAAGATGGAAGTATCGTTTGCCTTGACACAACAATGGGACAGATGTATCACAGTTCTGCGCTGAAGTGTCCTTGTTGCGCCTATTTTCTGGTCCATTGTTGCCCCAGAAGTATCACAAGTTACAACCATCTGTGATGAGTTGAGTTCCTGCCTCTTATTAATCTCTTTATTTTAGGCGCAGTTTCGGTGCAATGTTAGATTCGGGCTCTTACATGTGATCCTCCTACAAGCTCCTCTCTGCTTCTCTCACAGCCCAGAATGAGAATGACCCCCACAGCAGCACCCAGGTGTGTGACACCCTGCACCCAGTGACCTCCTCAGCAGGGGCTTCTCCTGGAGGGGATCCCCCAGTGCTGGTCTCCTGCTGCACCCCTGTAATTCTGCCCAGTATCCTCCTCAGACACCAGTGTGGTCATCCTGCTTTACGGGGGGTCACTTCTGTGTCCTGTCTGCAGCTCCCACTCACTTCTCTTCTATCCTGCTACACGGGGACACTTCTCTGTCCTGTCTGCGGCTCCCACTCACTTCTCTTCTATCCTGCTACACTGGGGACACTTCTCTGTCCTGTCTGCGGCTCCCACACACTTCTCTTCTATCCTGATACATGGGGGACACTTCTCTGTCCTGTCTGCAGCTCCCACTCACTTCTCTTCTATCCTGCTACACGGAGGACACTTCTCTGTCCTGTCTGCGGCTCCCACACACTTCTCTTCTATCCTGCTGTACTGGGGACACTTCTCTGTCCTGTCTGCAGCTCCCACACACTTCTCTCCTATCCTGCTGTACTGGGGACACTTCTCTGTCCTGTCTGCAGCTCCCACACACTTCTCTTCTTTCCTGCTACACAGAACACTTCTCTGTATTAAAAAAAATGATGGCAATACATAAAACCAAGATGGAAAAACCCAAATAAAAAACTATATGAAGGTATGAAGAACTCAATTGACCCCTGAGGAAGCCAGTCGGTTGGCGATACGCGTGGGGCTTTGTGCCCCAGCTTCCCCTAACCTCCCCTTGGTTTTGATTAGCGATTTGGCTCTATTGTCAATTGAGTTCTTCATACCTTCATATAGTTGTTTGTTTGGGTTTTGCCATCTTGGTTTTATGTATTGCCATCATTTTTTCAGTTTATATTGTTGTGATATGCATGTAGTTAGGAGAGGTCGTTGAGAGTAGCTGGTGGCTGCCGGGAGGACCAGCATTACCATATGCTAGGTCTTCCTGCTGTATTATTTTTTTGTGTTTTCCACACTTTTTAAATGTTTTTATATGTGTTTTTGTGTTGTGGTGTACCACGGTACAAATAAAATTTGTTTATACTTTGAATTTGGGTCTTATAGCATACTTCTTTCTCCTTTTGAATATATTATTGGTTTGTTTGTGTATGACTTTTGACCCTGACCATATATATTTAAGGAGTGCTAGTCCCGCCCCTTCTGTTTCTCGCACTTCTCTATATTGTCTGCAGCTCCCACTCACTTCTCTTCTATTCTGCAACACGGGGGATACTTCTCTGTCCTGTCTGCAGCTCACACTCGCTTCTCATCTATCCTGCAACACAGAACACTTCTCTGTATTGTCTGCAGCTCATGTTTACAACTGAAACCAGAAGTTTCCATTCATTATATAAAAAGACGCATATGATGTTTTTCACACTCTCTGACATAAGATCAGAATAAACTTTTCCCATTTAAGGCCACTTAGAATTACCAAGATTATTTATATTTGCCAATTGCCAGTTTGAATTTTACATACATTAACATTGCTATGCCTTTAAACAATTTGGGACAGCCCATATGATGATTTCTGTCATGGCCGCACCCGCAATCCTCGGTACGGATCGCGGGTACACCCATGCCCTCCTACATGGCGCGGTGTTCCCCATGCCCGTTCTCACCTCTCCAGGCTCCTGGCTCTGCTTGGGTCCTGACATGTAGGCCGCACGCCTCCTTCTTTCCAGGCCGCGCCGACTTCTCAGGATTTAAAGGGCCATCGTCCTCCTAATTGGCGCTGGCTAATCTGGCATGCCCTTATAATCCGGCACCTCCCTCCACTCTCTGCCGGATCTTTAAGTCATTCCCTGGAGTGATAGCCCTCCTGTGTTTCCTAGTGTTCTAGCGTTCCCAGGTTTCCTCCGCGTGTCTATTCTCCAGTGTTCCTCCGAGTTCCCGTGTTCCTGTGGTGTTCCCGTGGCAGTCCTTTGTTCCTGTTGCGGTCCTGTGTTCCTGTGGTGGTCCTGTATCCCGGTGGTCATCCTGAGGTCCTGCCATCCAGAGGTCCTGCCATCCCGAGGACCTGCCATCCCGAGGTCCCGCCTACCCAAGGTGCTGCCTACCCAAGGTGCTGCCTACCCAAGGTCCTTCCCTGCTTCCCTAACTTGGCTGCCACCACGGGCCTAGTCGCACCTGTGTAATGACCTGGTGGCTTCCCGCCGCAGCAAGACCATCCCACTTTACAGCGGGCTCTGGCGAAGACCAGGGGCCGCTTAGATTCTTGTCCCGGGTTTCGGCTAGTACTATCATATCCCGTGGTGGCCAAGGGAGTCCACAGACTTTCTTTCCGCAGAGACTTTCTGACATTTCACCCATCCAAACCGTGACAATTTCATGCCTTTGGAAGCTTCTGATTTATTGGCTACATCTGAATTAATTAGAGACGCACCTCTGCACATCTCAAACACACTGCATCTTTGTGTTACATCGGAAAGTCAAGAATTATTATTGCACAAGTCTGGTACCTCCTTGGGTGCAATTTTCAGAACAAGGTTATTGTTCATCCGTACTAACAACTATACACAAGTACAAACAAGATTGGAATGTCCAGCCATCGTACTGCTCAGGAAGGAAATGGGTTCTGTGTACCAAAGATGAATGTGCTCTGGTCCAAAATGTGAATATCAACCCAAGAACAAAAGCCAAAGACCTTGTGAAGACGCTGGATAAAGCTTGTGTAAGAGTGTGATTATCTATCTCATGTCTATGTATCTTTTTGTCTTATATCTATTAATTCAATTCAAAGAAGCTTTATTGATTAATTCAATTCAAAGAAGCTTTATTGGCAGGACCAAATAAAAATTTGCATAGCCAAAGCATTTAGAGAATATGGAGATTGTCGGAAATGGGGTGAGGTATGGGGGACACGGGGTGCAGAGCAATGGGGGGCATAGGGTGTAGGGGTGTGGGTGATTATAGGAGTACAATGTATGTCATATGTCACTCAGTCTCTCTATTTGTCTCATATCTATCTATATGTCCATCTATATATATATCTTGTATCTATCTATGGATAGGGAATATATGTTTGATCATTTGGGAATCGATTGCTTGGACCCACAAAGATTAGGAAAACGGGGGACTGAAAGTGACGGAAATGCTCGTCCTGTGCTTCAGTCATTACTGTCCTGTAAGTTTTGCCAGTCGTCCCATTGGAGTGAACAGAAAACAGATTCCACATGTGAACCTGCACTCCATAAGAAACTATGGGTGGATTCAAGTATATTATCTGAGAATAACAATACTAAAATAATAATAACAATAAATAATAATTGTTTAGTGGTTAGCATTACAGCCTTGCAGTGCTGGGGACCTGAGTTCAAATCCCAGGGTCAACATCTGCAAAGAGTTTGTATGTTCTCTCTGTGTTTCCTCCGGGTCCTCCGGTTTCCTCCCACACTCCAAAACATACTGGTAGGGTGATTAGATTGTGAGCCCCATTGGGACAAATTTGGCAAGTTCTGTGCAGCGCTGCGTAATCTGTGTGCGTTATATAAATAAAGAATTATTATTATTAATTAACAAATAAAAAAATAACAATACGATTAAAATATGTAGAAAAATACAAATGTGTAAAAAAAATATTTTTTTGTGTGTCCTTCTGCTTGTGTTTCTGTTACTCCCAGTTTCTGGAATATTCTTCATGGATTGAATGTGTTTCCCATGGCTCTACCCTCTAGGCTCCACCTGCTTTGCCTTCCCTGCTCTCCCCGTGTGCTGGTCCCAAACTGCCTGATGTCATTAGAGTCAGCGCCTGATGGCAGCTGCCTGACAAGATGCCTCCTACCATCTGATGTCATTCCACATCTCATCAGCCATTGCATCACTTTCTGTGTATCCAGAGCAGACTTATAGATGTGGAGGCTGTGACGCTGGTGGTTGATACCTTTTAAAGGGGATGTGTAAAATTATATATGTAATATGACTAGAGAGGAGCGAGCACTAAAATGCTCGAGTGCTCGTTACTCGAGCTGAACTTTTCCCGATGCTCGAGTGCTCGTATCGAATAATGAACCCCATTGAAGTCAATGGGAGACTCCAGCATTTTTCACTGAAAGAACACATTGAAAGAACACTGAAGAAGAACACATTGCAGATGTTTGCAGATGTTTTCACTGAAAGAACACAATGAAAGAACACAGTGAAGAACACATTACAGATGTTTCCGTACATCTGCTAACTTATCCGAAGACGCAAGCGCCGAACGGTGTTCTTCACTATAGTATGTGAAGAACAATATGTGTGAAGAACACATTGCAGATGTTTCCATACATCTGCAATGTGTTCTTCACACATATTGTTCTTCACATGCTATTGTGAAGAACACCGTTCGGCACGCGTGTCTTCAGATAAGTTTGCAGATGTACGGAAACATCTGCAATGTGTTCTTCACTGTGTTCTTCACTTAAATGATCCTGGGTTAACTGTTTTCATTGTATTCTTCACTGTTCTTCACTGTGTTTCGTTAAGTAAATGCTCGATCTCGAGCCGGCGAGATGCTCGTCCGAGCAACAAGCCATTTCGAGTACACTAATACTCGAACGAGCATACTCGCTCATCTCTAAACATGACCCTTCATTTGTAGGACAGCGCCTCTCTCATACATTGGTTGTGTCCGGTATTGCATCTCAGCCGCAGGGAAGGAAGTCCCTGGCCAACATTTATTAAAGTCCCTGCACCCGTTTTTGTCTGACTTTGTACTTTTTTCTCACCCCAAATTGCTTGCACGTGTATCTATAAATTGTTGGGGGCTGCACTACACCCAAAGCAGCACCGAATTCTTCTGCACAGTCGGACCGAGCGCCAGAAGTGTGTCACACTCCATGGGGGGAATACATGATTGCTTTAATGCCTGAAAATTATGTTTAGCCTGTCTAAAATGCCTTCTGACACATTTACGAAGGCTTCCCGACCAATTTTTGGCCATTTTCAGACTTGTCTCACAAAAGGTGGCATGGTTTTGGAGAAAGGGGGCGTGGCCGTATGGTCATTAGCCCCGTGCCAAAAATTCACCGGGGTTGCACCAAAATGTGGGCAAGAGCAAGCGGCAGAAATCCTGAACTTGGCGCCTCAGTCCAGACAATGAGTGAATTGGAGAACATGACGGACGCCCCTTTAATGAGCACAACCACCACTTGCACCTAAATGTATATGTAAAGTACATTACGAGTCCAAAGGTACAATTAATGCTAGGTGACCACGCCAATGCATAGGGCAACACACAGACCAGAGGAGTTTCTCTAGCAGAGATTAGGATGGACCTTCTTAGTCCCATTTTCCCCTCATTCTCGGTGCCCTTTGTATCACCCCTTAAGCCATTGCGTTACCTCCTAGTTTGCTCCTCCTCGGAGGAGGGGTGACCTGCACTGGGTCTCACCATGACTAGGAAGCCCAATGATGGCTGAGACCCTTCATGAAGGCCCCATAATACATGCATAGGCTTACACCATTGTATGTCAGCCATTGTCCACGAAGTTCTTCATGAAGGTCACTCAACTGCTGAAGATCATTGAACTGATATCTTTCATCTGATTATATTCTGTATAATGAGCTCCTATAGTGTATAACCTCTGGGGTTCTGCTCTTATTCAGATGATCATGATGGAGTCTCACAGGCAATGCGAAACGGTATGCAAATGATTTCTCTTATACAAGGATGAGAAATGCTCATCTAGCGCCACCTATAGGTGTTTACCCTAAAAAAAATCAATGTCCAACCCTTAAAAAAGCCTTGAATCATCAAAGGGATATCAGCCAATCCAGAGATTCCCAAAGTGAACCCTACACAGAATATGCATAAACTCAACGTATCCAGATAAGATTCACTGAGCCCAACTACACCATATGTAATATGCATCGTGCTCCCCAAAAATTTTGATATCTTTTCATAACAATAGGCACATTTTATTCCAATTTTAGGGATTTTCAAGTATTTATTTTTATCATAGACATACAAATAGTTTCATATGAAAATTTGTCCCAAATTTTAAAAAATATTCTGTCGAATTCTGCTTTTTCTGACCCTAAAGGGGTCTTTTTTAAGGATTTTTCGGAAATCAGACCTTATTGTAACAATACCCACAGAAGGTGGATTTTCCCAAAGCGCAGACAATACCATTGCTTGGGGGTTTGGAAATAAGGGGGAAATATGGGGGCCCCACCCACAAGGAGAATACAGATAACTTTTCCAAGACAAATCGGTCAAGGACCGTGAAAGAAGCGGGATCCTGCCAAAAGACCTTAAAGGGGATTTCCAGGAATCCACTCCCATTGGGTGACACACTTATAAGAAAGTGTACTCATATGTTCTTCCTATAATGTCACAAGTGATGTCCCATGGTCTAAGGAGTTCTCTGATTGGTTGAAGTCGGTCCAATGTCCCAACAGCTATCCCAGACAAGCTACAAATGCTGAAAACTGAGGGACCCCTTCAAGACTGCAACTGGGAGTCGGAGCAAGGTAAGTACATTTCCTTTTTTAGGTTCACCCTGCTGTGGACCCCAATGGGAGCTTCCAGAATTACTTTAATTATACCTGAATCCATAGGACACCAATACAAATGCATGGCGGAGCTGGGAGCCATAGACTCCCTGCTCTATCATGCTGGACTATGCCCTATGGCGCTCCCCCAGCCATAACTATGCTTGGGAGGGTCTTATAAATTCGCCCTTTGTACCACCAAACTTAAGGGTGGCCCCATGCAGTATATGGTTGCTCCAATTTTATCGACATAAAATATCCGTAAATGTGATAAATCTACAGAATTACTAATAAATAAGGTGAGTTTGCTAAAAAAACTAAACTAAAAAGGGACTTGAGCAGAAGAGGAGGTGGTGAAGCAGTGTAATGCAGAGTGCCAAGAGCACAGCAGTGTGAGGACACGCCCCCAGTGCACTTGGAGAAAGCACATGAATGCACATATCCACATTTTGTTGACTACTTCCCACTTCAGCAGGGACTTGAGCAGAAGAAAAGGCAGTGAAGCAGTGTAATGCAGAGTGTCAAGAGCACAGCAGGGTGAGGACACGCCCCCAGTGTACTTGGAGAAGGCACTTGCCTGCACATATCCACATTTTGTTGACTACTTCCCACTTCAGCAGGGACTTGAGCAGAAGAAGAGGCAGTGAAGCAGTGTAATGCAGAGTGCCAAGAGCACAGCAGTGTGAGGACACGCCCCCAGTGCACTTGGAGAAGGCACTTGCCTGCACATATCCACATTTTGTTGACTACTTCCCACTTCAGCAGGGACTTGAGCAGAAGAAGAGGCAGTGAAGCAGTGTAATGCAGAGTGCCAAGAGCACAGCAGTGTGAGGACACGCCCCCAGTGCACTTGGAGAAAGCACATGAATGCACATATTCACATTTTGTTGACTACATCCCAGGAGCTGCTCTTTCCACATCATTTTAAGACACTTTTCATGTTAAACCAAATGTTGTGTATTTCTACTCACCTGAACGGCGAGATGAATCCATTGCCGCGCGGGAAATCTCCCCCGTGTCATTACTTTTATAGGAGGCTGCAAACCATTTACTGTGCGATAATAAAACGCGCTCTCTGTCTCCGAGATTGTGAGTCTGAACACAATCTGCCCATCAGCGGACTTTTCTATCACACACCTTAAGAAGTAAATAGAAAAAAGATCAAAATCGTCTTCCAGTAAACATTCGGCGGAATATATAATGCAGGATGACGCTCGACTACAGAAGAGATCACGTCTCAGGCGCCCGTAATGTACCGCAAGACGCTTACACGATAATGCTCATACACAGCGATCATACACATATATAATATATCATATCCAGCATTCATGTACAGGACGCACTCATAACACTTATATAAAATACATACAAAGTGTATTATACTACAAAGTATAATATAGATACAATGGGGCAGATTTACTTACCCGGTCCATTCGCGATCCAGTGGCGCGTTCTCTGCGGAGGATTTGGGTCTTCCGGCGATTCACTAAGGTAGTTCCCCCGATGTCCACTAGGTGTCGCTGCTGCGCTGAATTTCGTCGCAGCGCACTGAAGTTCACCAAGCCGGGCCGAGTGCAGGTAAGCGCATGTCAAGCGACACATTTTTTTAAAAAAATATGGCGGTTTCTTCAAATCCGACAGGTTTTCCGACGGCCACGCCCCCCGATTTCCACCGTGTGCATGCCCGCACTGATGCGGCACAATCCGATCGCGTGCGCCAAAGACCCGGGGCAATTCGGCGCAAAACGGTAATTTTCGGTATACCCAACGTAAAAACGCGATTCGGGCCCTTAGTAAATGACCCCCAATGTGTAATATAAATACGAAGTGTAATATAGATGTGTAATGTAGATACAAAGTGTATTATACAAGGCTCAGCTGCAGCTCACATACAATGCCCAGCGTTTTTTATATACAATACTACAATACCATTATAACCTTTCCATGCTATCCTCATGGAACAATGATTATATACTAGTTTTTACATATAATCATCATATACAATGCTTATCCGTAATACTCACAATGAAGCTCATATATATTAAAAATATACATATATATACACGTTTACGTATATAAACATCTCTCCCACAAGTGTTTTACACACTGTAAATTTCTAATATACAATGGGCCACATTTATCACTTTTGTGCGCCTAAGTGTAGTAGTTGCGCCTAAATTCTGGCGCACTGTTTTGCCAGAATTATCACAAGCTACAACCATCTGTGATAAGTGTATTTTCTGCCTCTTATTAATCACTTTACATTAACACAGTTTAGGCGCAATTTTGGCGCAGTTTAGGCGCAATGTTAGATTCGGGCACTTACATGTGATCCTGCTACAAGCTCCTCTCTGCTTCTCCCACAGCCCAGAATGAAGATAACACTCACAGCAGCACCCAGGTGTGTGACACCCAGCGACCTCCTCAGCAGGGGCTTCTCCTGGAGGGGATCCCCCAGTGCTGGTCTCCTGCTGCACCCCTGTAATTCTGCACAATATCCCCCTCAGACACTGTGCAGAATTACATGGGGGACACTTGTTTGTAGTATCTGCAAACTTCTGCAAACGTCTCTCCTCTCTTGCTGTGAGCTCAGCGTTTTGCAGAATGTTTTGTAAATAGAAGGTGATGAACTGTAAATAGAGTCTGCAGCTCCTGTCTGCAGTGTATCTAATGTATCTATTATATGTTCTAGTGTCTGCAGTGTATGTAATGGATCTATTATATGTTCTAGTGTCTGCAGTGTATCTAATGTATCTATTATATGTTCCAGTGTCTGCAGTGTATCTAATGTATCTATTATATGTTCCAGTGTCTGCAGTGTATCTAATGTATCTATTATATGTTCCAGTGTCTGCAGTGTATCTAATGTATCTATTATATGTTCCAGTGTCTGCAGTGTATCTCATGTATCTATTATATGTTCCAGTGTCTGCAGTGTATCTAATGTATCTATTATATGTTCCAGTGTCTGCAGTGTATCTAATGTATCTATTATATGTTCTAGTGTCTGCAGTGTATCTAATGTATCTATTATATGTTCCAGTGTCTGCAGTGTATCTCATGTATCTATTATATGTTCCAGTGTCTGGCTGAGCTTTGCTGCTAGAAATGAGCTGTTCTGCAAAGGGCCTCAGTGCTTACTTCTCAGATAACGCCACCTTCGGGCTGGAGTGTTTTTGCGCCCGTTTTTGCGCCTAAATGAAAACGTTGCAAGTGATGAATATCATTAGGTGCAGCAAAACATCTGGATTGGTAAGATAGATGAGGGAAAGCTGGTTATTTGTGCTGCGCGGCTAGTTTGGCGTTTAATCGCAAAAATGGCGCAAAAACGGTGCGCCTGAATGAAAAGGCGCAAAAACAACAGAAAAAACAAGTGATAAATGTGGCCCAATGTTTACTTAAAATACTCATAAGTAGGGATCATTGCACCCATTGTTTCGGAGGAACCCAAAGCTGAAATGTCTGTTCTGAACACTAATGCTCACCCCTACTGGTAACATTTTAAAATTTCCTGATGAACCAGCCAGTATCGATCATGGGTGTTACCGGGGGAGGGGTGTGCCAAAATGCTGATCCCGATCTACTGGCTGATGATCGGGTTTGGGTCAGACATCATCACTACTCATACACAATACTCGCATACAAGGCAAACTATAGCCTGATAAACGGTAGCCTGGAGGTATGAATGTATAGAGACAACAGTGGGGCAAGCAGTTGTGAAATTTAAGTAATACAACGAGGATGAGCGCACCCTTCTGGTCGGAGGAACCTAAAACTGAAATTTATGATCTGTGCTGGATGCCCATTACTTGGGGATTTGGAAATAAGGGGGAAATAAGAGGGCCCCACCGACAAGGAGAATACAGATAACTTTTCCAAGACAAATTGGTCAAGGACCGTGAAAGAAGCGGGATCCTGCCAAAAGACCTTAAAGGGGATTTCCAGGAATCCACTCCCATTGGGTGACACACAAATAAGAAAGTGTACTCATATGTTCTTCCTATAATGTCACAAGTGATGTCCCATGGTCTAAGGAGTTCTCTGATTGGTTGAAGTCGGTCCGATGTCCCAACAGCTATCCCAGACAAGCTACAAATGCTGAAAACTGAGGGACCCCTTCAAGACTGCAACTGGGAGTCGGAGCAAGGTAAGTACATTTCCTTTTTTAGGTTCACCCTGCTGTGGACCCCAATGGGAGCTTCCAGAATTACTTTAAACCCCCCTTTAAATTATACCTGAATCCATAGGACACCAATACAAATGCATGGCAGAGCTGGGAGCCATAGACTCCCTGCTCTATCATGCTGGACTATGCACTATGGAGCTCCCCCAGACATAACTATGCTTGGGAGGGTCTTATAAATTCGCCCTTTGTACCACCAAACTTAAGGGTGGCCCCATGCAGTATATGGTTGCTCCAATTTTATCACCATAAAATATCCATAAATGTGATTAATCTACAGAATTACTAATAAATAAGGTGAGTTTGCTAAAAAAAAAAACTAAACTAAAAAGAGACTTGAGCAAATGGAAGAGGCAGTGAAGCAGTATAATGCAGAGTGCCAAGAGCACAGCAGTGTGAGGACACGCCCCCAGTGCACTTGGAGAAGGCACTTGACTCTGAACCGGAACTTCTGGCTTAGGATTGGGTTTGGGTCCACTCATCACTACTCATAAACAATGCTCTCTCATAATTCTCATACACAATGTTCCTTTAAATTGCTCTTGTATAATGCTCACACATGATGCTCATATACAATACTCACATATAATGCCCAAATAATATGCTCAAATACACCCCTGTGCACAACTCCTCAGGGGTGGAGCTTATATTTTATTCAGGGGAAGAGCTTTTAAATACATGATCTCAGCTTTAAGCTTCACAATATTTGTGAATTTGCTCTTTTCATACCAAGATCCATTCGGCGCACTCCATTTTATGTGTTCAATTTTTTTTTCTGATTGTCAAAGGTTACATAAAACCTGCTGCAACTAAGCAGAATTGAAACTTTCCTGGCTTTGACATTCACCATTATGCACAGAAATTTAGTAGCATCAACTTTAAGCTCTATTTTCTACTCTAGCCCTGTGCACGACTCCTCAGGGGTGGAGCTTATTTTTTATTCAGGGGAGAAGCTTTACAATACATGATCTCAGCTTTAAGCTTCACAATATTTGGGAATTTGCTCTTTTCATACCAAGATCCATTCAGCACGCTCTATTTTATTAGTTAAATTTTTTTTCTGAGTGTCAAAGGTTACATAAAACCTACTGCAACTAAGCAGAATTTAAACTTTCCAGGCTTTGACATTCATTAGTATGCAAAGAAATTTTGTAGCATTAACTTTAAGCTCCATTTTCTACTCTAGTCTCTACTTTCAAAACTTTTAGTCCCATGCGAGACTCCTCAGGGGTGGAGCTTATTTTTTATTCAGGGGAGGAACTTTACAATACATGATCTCAGCTATAAGCTTCACAATGTTTGTGAATTTGCTCTTTTCATACCAAGATCCATTCAGCACGCTCTATTTTATGAGTTAAATTTTTTTTCTGAGTGTCAAAGGTTACATAAAACCTACTGCAACTAAGCAGTATTCAAACTTTCCAGGCTTTAACATTCATTATTATGCAAAAAAATTTTGTAGCATCAACTTTAAGCTCTATTTTCTACTCTAGTCTCTACTTTCAAAACTTTTAGCTCCGTGCACAACTCCGCAGGGGTGGAGCTTATATTTTATTCAGGGGTGGAGCTTTACAATACATGATCTCAGCTTTAAGCTTCACAATATTTGGGAATTTGCTCTTTTCATACCAAGATCCATTCTATTTTATGAGTTACATTTTTTTTCTGAGTGTCAAAGGTTACATAAAACAATTGAAGGCACCGGCCTCGTCCTAGGGCAGCAAGGTGATAGGTTTTACAGAGAGCGAAGCCGGTTTTAGCTATGGAAGCCTTGGCACTGAAATCTCATTTATCATTCCCTCTTTATACTACTTAAATTTCACAGCTGCTTGCCCCACTGTTGTCTCTATACATTCATACCTCCAGGCTACCGTTTATCATTACATTTAGCGCATGTAATACCGTATGCTACCCCTTTTGTTACACAGAGAGGAAGCATCGCTTGCACAAGCAAGGAGCTAGCACAATGATGAGCCACGCTCGCCGTCCATTGTCTAGTGCTCATCTTTAAACTCCTGCCTCATTAGTTACTATGCAAGCCATGCCAAACAAAGGCGAATCACGATATTCATGCTAATTCGATGCCATGGGCTGGAATTCCTGGAAGATTAGATGCATTGTGTATCTAATGATAGCAGCTATTTTAAAGAGTCGCCTCAGGTGAGTAGTGAGAAAATTCAAAGACATTATTGCACATTATATCTTAACACACATGTGGATACAGTCAAAGGATATTTCGCCAGGCGCTCGCTCTGTTGGGAGCGTGATTTTTTTTTAGAGACAAATAGGTTTTTCATTATTCCGCCAATTAGGACATTAGATATTCTCTTGGTATGTGTGAATAATCAAGTAATTATTAAAAGAAAGACGGATAACGGGAAATATCTAAATTAAAGATAATAATTTTTAAGGAGGATTTTTTTTATCTTTTAAGGGGAGAGTTAAAGGGAAGTTATTTGTCTCTGACATTGTTATTTGGAATATATTGCCATTTATTCATTAGTGATGGGATCTTCTCTAGGGGAGGTCCTCCAGTACGGTGTAGAGAGTCGCCAACAAATAATGGCCTGGACTGACAGTGGGGGTCATTTACTAAGGGCCCGATTCGCGTTTTACCGTCGGGTTACCCGAATATTTCCGATTTGCGCCGATTTTTCCTGAATTGCCCCGGGTTTTTGGCGCACGCGATCGGATTGTGGCGCATCGGCGCTGGCATGCATGCGGCGGAAATCGGGGTCGTGGCCGAACGAAAAAACCCGACTGATTCTGAAAAACCGCCGCATTTAAAAAAAAAAAAAGTGTTGCGGGACTCGCGCTTACCTTCACCAGGTATAGGCTGGTGAACTTCAGTGCATTTCGGCGGGCCTCGGCGGACTTCAGCGCAGCAGTGACACCTGGTGGACGTCGGAGGAACTACCTTAGTGAATCGCCGGAAGACCCGAATCCACCGCAGAGAACGCGCCAATGGATCACGAATGGACCGGGTAAGTAAATCTGCCCCAGTGTGTTACATGGATTTTTTAAAGTTGCATGTAGTTCTCCATTTGGCCCCTAGTGGCCACTGCAGGATTTATGATCACCTTATCAGAGTCACTTTTATCCTCCCGGAAAACGGGGGGGGGGGGGGAGAGTGGGGATTGGGGCAGTTGAGGTTTCCTGGGGAGGAATGAGGCAAGAGTGGCTGATTAACGTGGTGATGGTGGTACCTGACATAGCTCTTCTACTCTTCACGCCTTCCATTTCTCACACAACACACCTCATTGTCCCCCTCATCTCCGGCCTTGCATTGGCAGTGGAAGGGGAACACCCCTCTAAATGACTCCTTCCAACTACATCCCATAGAAAGCCATTCATTTGAATTGTTGCCTGCAACACTTCGTCTGGCCTCTAGTGGCCACTGCACAAAAAACGTGCAGCTAATAGTAAATGAGCTGCCTGAGAGTATCGGGAGGAGGAATGTGATTATTTGCTGATCACTGCATCATTAGTTACATGGGAAAGTTTTTGTGTCAGTCCCTTTAAGGGTAATCGGTGTTAAATACTGGTCTATTATCACCTGCACAGGGTGATAGCACAAATATAATGCAAAAACACTCCGGTCTCAACCATGCGTAGAAAATGTAATGGTATGAGTTTACACTTTTATAAAAAAAATTGCGCCTCAAAAGTCTTATTTAGGTGCAAATTTTTTTAAAAAAGCGTACATTTTTGTGCTACTCATAGCATTGCTTTTTCTATGGTCGAGACCGGAGTGTTTTTGCACATATATTTGTGCAATCAAATACCCCAATGCATCGAAAAGTCACTAAAAAGCAACCAAAAAACTTACAGTTAAATCTGCCCCTTAGTATCCACATGATCAGCTTTTTTAGAAGCCGCTAGTTCTTAGATGAGAGCCGTGTTGTCTTTGTTATCAGCCAAAGCATCCTACATTGTGTAGTGGCCATTCCAGGTACTACACATAGGGGGACATTTATCAGGGCAGTTTTCTGGTCCACGAGCTCTAAAATAATGGCAAAGCCTAGCGCTCCACCAGGAATTGCTATTACCGTATTTTTGGACTATAAGGCGCACCAAATTACAAGGCGCACCATCAATAAATGCCTGCTAAAACGTCTAGGTTCATATATAAGGTGCACTGGATTATAAGGCGCACCTGATTATAAGGATGAATGACCAGCAGGTGGCAGACCTGTGCACAGTTCAAGGCAGCTGCTGTCTGTAAGTATGGTTCATATATAAGGCGCACTGGACTATAAGGCACACCTTTGATTTCTGAGAAAATCAAAGGATTTTTTGTGCGGCTCATAGTCCGAAAAATATGGTATGTCTTCCTTTATACCACCCCACAGTAAATGGGCATGGAGAGATGTGAAGGGGTCGTGCCTGTTGGCATGATTGGGGTGGTGAAGGGGCATTCCTGCTCCAAGCCTGCTCACCCACTATAGCCTGCGGCCATTCAAGTCTGAACAGGTACAGGTTACACTACAAGAATTGTATGCCAGCACAGCCAGTTTCGGAAGCCTCCCAGGGTGGTGGAGGGGCAGAGCCATTCGGAGAGGAGCAATGCATTATGGGGGGTGGCCTTTAAATAACTATGGATGAGGCCCCACCAAATCATTGTTGCCAACCCACAGTTATAACATATTGTACATGATTAAAACCAAGAACTCAGACTCCCATAAGGGAAAAATCTACTGTTCTGTTTTTCATCATTATTGTAGACCCATGCGTCTTAGTGCATCTTGGGTAATTGAGTCATAGAGAGTACAGTAGGTCAGGGAGGTAACACAAAACACTAAATAATGTAAACTGTTCCTATAACCTCTTTTTGGGCTCTTTTCCAACAGCATCCATTAAAATAAGCATCACATTACAACTTTAACAAAAAAAGCGCGTCCTCCTACAACTTTATGAAAAACCTAAAATTAGAAAAAACATTACATTTTTACAAAAGATGATGATGTAGAAAGTTCAGGAAGGTTTTATGTTACTTTTTTATTGCTTATTATCTCTGAGCTGTTCCTTTCATAGACAAGGAATACGTAATAGATGCCGGGTACTTACATTTCACCATCCTGCTCCGGTTTCAACCACACGGCGAGCGTGAATGAGCTTCCGAATCTTAAAGGAGAAGCGGTGACAACACAGTCTTTGTGATCATAGAATATAAAGCTATTGGAATAGTTGCCGGATCTTGGGCGTAAATTAACCTTATCCTGTCTGACACAGGAGCCAAGATCTCCCGTAAGAAGTTGTTGGAAGCCGGGAGAGGCCGCCCGATAGGGACAGTCCTGAATACATAGACGTTGAGTACACGTCTGGATACTTTGGAAGTTCACATCACTTTGACAAAAGACACTTCTTTTTGGGATTCCACAGGTTGCGTTGGGCGGATCTGTGTATATGGGCTTGTACAACGCAATATTCTCCAGTTCCGGGAAAAGACCTTGGGCCTCAACCATATGGAGGCCAAAAAGTAACACTTCAAAAATATGAAGAAGAGCCTCAGGTTTTCTTCTCCATAGACGAAAAAAATCCATCGTTAGGCACTCAGATAATTTCATAAAATCTTTAAATATCTTGTGATAAATGTGCTACAAATTATCATCATGGGTTGTGTTGTATTATACCGTTGTGCGTTGTATCATCCATCATTAATCACCTGAAAGACAAAATGTAGGAAAAGAACAGTAATAATTACAAATATTGGGACACATTTACTAAGGGTCCACGGACCTTATTTCTATTGGGTTTCCCGACGCAAATCGGGGGGGGGGGCGTGGCCGTCGGACAACCCGACTGATTCGGACTTAGCGCACTCACATACACAGGGCATGCATATACCCCCAATAGAAGGTTCAACTATGATGTGAATATGCTTTCTGCTGAGAGATAAGTGATTACGAGCAGGCTCTTGTGTGATTATTGCTGTGCAATGTGATATTTTGATTGTATATGTACCCCATTGTCACTTATCTTATCTTTATAAATAAAGATTTGTTTATTATTACAGGCTAGGGTTAAAATTTAGAATGGTTTTGCTCAGCTGCCTCTCAGTCATTTCATTAGCCAGCTATAAATCTTCCTTGGCGCTGGATTTACCTGCCACTGATTTAGTTTATCTACTGCATGAATATTCTGCATGGATATGGATCGGAGTTCTATAAATTCTGTATGTCTTCTATTTACTTTACCTCCTCATTGTACTACATTGCAATCTGGCTGTGACTTTGGATTGTTCTTATCTCTGGCATACTCTCTTGGTTTGGCTCCGCTTGCTGATTTTGGCTTTGGCTTTCTCTTCTCCCTATCCCTGTCATTATTAATTGCATGAAACCTACCACAGTTGTGGGGGGCGTAAGCGCCATAGTAATCTAAATAGCGCTAGTGACTTCGCCAGTGACATTTAAACAGTTAACACCTGTGATCGATTCTAGCACAGATCGTGGGTGTTACTGGTGGCCGGTGGTTTGGGTCCGGGTTCAGGATCTGTCTGACCAGAACATTAAAATTCGGGTTCAGCCAAACCTGAATTTTAACGGATCCTCTCATCACTAGTTATAACATTTCCTATAGGCTTAGAGTTCTACATGTAAGGTGGTAAATACATATAATATTACAATACAATGGGGCTCATTTACTAAGGGTCCGAATCGCGCACTTTCGTTGGGTTTCACGAATTTTTCAGTATTGTCCCGAATTGCCCCCGGGTTTTTTGTGCACGCAATCAGATTTTGGCACATCGTTGCCGGCTTGCACGCGACAGAAATGGGGGGGGGGTGGCCGTCGGACAACCCGACGGATTCGGACAAACCACAGAATTTAAAAAACGATTTGTGTCGCAAGATCAGCACTCACATGCACCGGGACGAAGAAAGTGAACTCCAGCGGACCTGAGCGCAGCAGCGACACAAGAAGGAACTCGGGCGCTCGATCTTCATGAATCGCGCCGGAATCCTCGTCGGACAACGCGCCGCGAGATCACGCCGGACCGGGTAAGTAAATCTGCCCCAATATGTGTATCTTATGACAATAGGTTACCGCACCACACAGCTTTGTGAAGCCGAATAAGGAGACACCGACGATTAAGGCTACGGGTCTACCTGCAGCGTATTTCCTAATACTTACTATATTTATCAGTACAATATACAAGCGTTAAAAAAAATACCTATTGGCATTTACAATGGACAAACAGGAAGGAAAGGTAAAAAAAATAGGCAAAAATAAACGCTGCAATATAAACACATCTTTCACTTCTAAAAGCGAGAACATACAGGGATGAAACACTCGCTTAGACTGGGCGGATGAGCAGGGCTATAACCCGGGGCATTGCCAGAGGGGGCGTCCTAGGGGGATAGGTGAACTGTAAATTAACTTATTTTTTCAAGTCTAATTCCTTTATTTCTTTGTGGGTTTTTTTTACTTTTTTTTTTTTTTTTTTTTACAAGACTGAGGACTTTTGGAAGATTACACTCTTTTCCTTGTATTTTATGACATTTTCTTCACATTTCTAACTTTGTAACCTTGACTGGAAATGCTCCGCAGACGTCTCTTCCTCTTTACGAGGTTGTGAGAATGGAAAAAAAAAAATCTTCGCTAAATGTTTTATACTTTGTAACTAGTGATGAGCGGAACCCAAAGCAAAGCAATGTTCTGATCCATGCCGAACATAGAGGGTTCGGAACCCCAAACCCAGGGTCAGCTCCAGGTTTCAATAGGCCCCTGGGCGACAGAGCCTCAGGAGGCCCCTTTGCAGAGACCTCACGTGGTGGCATTAAAAATTCTGAAATATTCCCTAGTTATCATCCCAAACAGCCCCCTCATGGAAATTTTATATAAGCCCCTCTCACCCCCTATGGATTCATTAGATAGAGTTCCCACACTCCATGGATTCCTTATGTACAGCCTTATGTGGGCCCCCCAGCAGCTCTTGGCCCCAGCACTTGCCCAGGTATGCCCAGTGCTGACGCCGGCCCTGCCCAGACCCAATCGGGCTCACCCATTGCAGGAGTTAGGAGGTGTGTTGAGGATCGGGTACCTGAAGCAAACTTTTGTTTTCAGTTTTGCCTGAAAATCACCGAACCGGAACACACCGGTGCCACTCATCACTGATTGTAACCATTCAGAACCATCTGTTGATACACTGTTGCAGTTGTGGGAGGAGACAGATTCATCTAGGACCCTATGTTTTTTGGTTTGTTCCATGGGTCATTTTATAAATTCAGACATAGAAGTTTTTAGTATAGTTTTATTTGGGGGTTGTTTCTCATCATAAATTAGTGGCTACAGTGGTGTAACTTATAGCTGATGGGTCCAATGCAAAACCGGTAACGGCTCGCCTCCTACTGCACCATGTGCCACTTATAATACTTGTATCTTTTTACGTGACAAGGAAACTTTTTGGCTACCACAGGCACAGAGTGACAACCAATTACTTCCTCTGTAATCCAGCATTACCGAGGCCCAGAACGGATCCTTAAAGGAAATCTGCCATCAAAATCCATCACAATAAACCAAGGACATTACTCATTGATCCAGGTATTGGGCCTGTGGTATCTTCTTATATATGCTATCCATGGACTCCTTCCTTGAAAAATCAACTTTTAAAATGATATGAATGAGTCAGGTGAGCTCTGGGGGTTGTTACTAGAGACCCTCTGTGCTATAGCTTTAAAGCCTGTTACACTTGCAGGAGCACTTTCCTCCTCCCACTGAAAATTGCTCTGCAGCAGGGAGACTACATCAGGCAAAGGAAGGGGGAAGTGCTGAGGGAGAAGGTTGGAGGGTGAGACAGTCTAACAGCCTGTGAAGCTGCAGCATGTAGGGGTTCTGGTAACACCCCTAATTAGCATAATTTTACAAGTTGATTTTAGAAAGAATGAGGGCATGGATAACAAATATAAGAAGATTACCAGTAACAGTGCCTGGATCTAGGGGTAAGTGTTCCTTCTTAATTGTTTCTGATTTTGATGATAGATTTCCTTTTAAGATTGCTAGGAAATCCTTATGATAAAATAAAGGACATTGCTCCGGCTCCTGATTACTGTGTTGTTTAGATTTTTAGGCAGCGTCTGGAACTCCTCCAGCAAATAAGAGGCCTTCTCAGACCAATTCTCCAGTGGGCAAGTTTTAGACTAGATAGACTATTAACTGGCCAACCATCCAATGTGTATCATGGTGTCGTGTTATAGAAATATAACACCATAACATATGACTAATACATTGCATATGGTTATAGATACAATCTATCTCACTATCTATTTCCTATCTATCTCATATCTATCTATCCCATATCTATCTCATATCTATCTATCTCATATCTATCTATCTCATATCTATCTATCTATCTCATATCTATCTATCTATCTATCTATCTCATATCTATCTCATATCTATCTATCTATCTATCTATCTATCTATCTCATATCTATCTATCTATCTATCTATCTCATATCTATCTATCTATCTCATATCTATCTATCTATCTATCTATCTCATATCTATCTATCTATCTCATATCTATCTATCTATCTCATATCTATCCATCTATCTCATATCTATCTATCTCATATCTATCTATCTATCTCATATCTATCTATCTATCTCACTATCTATTTCCTATCTATCTCATATCTATCTATCCCATATCTATCTCATATCTATCTATCTCATATCTATCTATCTCATATCTATCTATCTATCTATCTCATATCTATCTCATATCTATCTATCTATCTCATATCTATCTATCTATCTATCTCATATCTATCTATCTATCTATCTATCTATCTATCTATCTATCTATCTATCTATCTCATATCTATCTATCTATCTATCTATCTCATATCTATCTATCTATCTATCTCATATCTATCTATCTATCTATCTATCTCATATCTATCTATCTATCTATCTATCTATCTATCTATCTATCTATCTATCTATCTATCTATCTATCTTTCTATCTATTCCTACATTACATGACTCATGTGTTCTATTCAATTACTTTGCTCCATAACATATCAAACATATCCTGTTCCTGTTGCATGATCACATAGTCATGTACCAGGTGGACACTATATACTATAGGCACATATTTGGCCCTTACCTGTGTATGACGGAGCAGACATGATAGGGTGCAGGCCGGGTCAGGAGCCGGGGCATGTGCTGAATGGCGTCCAGGCAGGTTGGTGAGTTGCTGCTCCTCACCATCATCCTCCTCCTGTTGTGCCTCAGGAAAGCTGATTAAACTTCTCCAGCCACAGCCATCTGTCTTCCCCTTTGTCTCAGGTCTTAGGTCTTACTTCATTATCTAGTTTCACTCTATGCAAATGGAAACCTTTCTAGTGTTCTGCGCCCCGGCGCTCGGGTGCAGGTGCCTGTTGTCCTTTTTATGTTTGGAAATTAGCACTCGGCTCGCACCTTGACTCCAGGCTGCTAGGAGTAAGGAGGAAGTTACCCGGCAACAATGTATCAGTCCAGAGTTCTTGGCACAACATCCGCCTGCCGGCCATGGGGACTGAGGTCACACATTAAGGATAAGGACCAGCTTTTTATTACTTTTTGCTTCGTATCTCAGGTTTTGCAGGACATTACAACAAAATGGACCAAAATAAACGACTGTGCAATTTAAAGGCAACAGAAATTTTAAAGGCATTCTACCACCAGGATGAAGGATTGTAAGCCAAGCACACTGACATACCTGTGTGCGCCCCCTCTGGCAGGATCTGCACACACCGGTATGTCAGTGTACTTGGCTTACAATCCTTCATCCTGTTGGTAGATTTCCTTTAAGGACATATGACTTATTTTAGTTTTTTTTTTCTGTAAACATCATTTCTATTTGTAGCTGGGGACGGTCTCCAATAGTCTATGTTATGCTAATTTTGAAAATTCCCTTGTCAGCATTCTCAATCATTTCAGTACTTTATATAAATTTACTTCCCATTAACTGGCTCCCTGCCAGAAGCATGTTGTGAGTCTCGGGGACCAGCTGCTGACTGTCAGTCTCCTCTCCACCACACTCATCCAGGAGGGGGGTGGTGATAAGGAGAAAAAGAAAGTATGAGGAGACACAGGCGCACACAGGCTGCAGCTGTCCCTTCCTCACCAGGGTCTCACCACACACTGCTGGCAGGGAGCCAGGTAATGATTCACTTTTTTGTCTAAAAGTGAGTTGCTTTTAGAGATGGGGAGGGGGAGTGTTACTCTAGACTTCAGGTACTATAGAAGTGATGCCCACCAAGTCTCTAAAAGGACTCTTCTTGGACAAAAAGTGATTCTTCTCAGCTCATTTGCATATAACTTAGATCTTTTACAGGTGAAGTCTCAGTGTCATATAAGATTATCACAACACACCCCATCTTCTGAAGAGGAATACACAAGTGTGAGGTGGGGTAAAGCACCACTACTCTGTTCCCATGAGGTGCTTGGGGACCTCACATCTTGTAATTGTTGCCGGTGTGATTGCTGTGTTTACACTCCTTTATGTTCTGTTCTGCCAAAAAGCATATCCACACTACTGCACTTTTTATACATTATAGGAGAGGAAACATAATATTGGACCAGGGAAATTTAAAAAAAATATATAAAAAAAATAAATAAAACAAATACATTTGCATGGAAGTCAACACATTGGGACCTTCTGGTGGTCATGATAATGGGACCCTACAAGTCTCCTATGTTAATTGAGCACTTGTGATTGCACCATCCATGCTACATAGCGTCCAGCAGAAAGTCGATGAAGGAGATTTATCATATGATGAAAACCCCGCCCCACCGAGAAACCGTATATATCAAGAGGCTTAGGCCTCCTAATGTATCCAGCAGGTGGCTGCACCGACAGCCAAGACTATGGCAGCTGGTATAGTTCAAAAACCATGTGAACATTCAAGGTCAACATGCGCATGGTCTAGGCAGCGGTACGCCGCCAGCCTCGCGAACCCTTCACGCTTCTCCATGCCCCTGTGGTGTGGAGCTGGTATAAAGAGTATAATGACAAGGAATTGCGATTATTTCATGGCTTCTATGCCAGTTTTATGCCATAGAAGCCCTGATAATTGCCCCGATGTTTATTTTATGGGGGTGCACTCATCCACCCCCAAAACCTACAATATTCATGAATATGTAGACAAAATGCCCATTTAAAAGCAGTTTGCCACTGTATATTGTCCCCATCAAAGGTGCCCGTATACCTCCACCCATTGTGCATATCCCTTTTCTTGATCCAATGGCCCATAGCCTGTGGGGAGACATCCCTAATGTCAGGGCTACTCTGATTTACTCTGTTCACACCAAAACTTCAAGGTATTGAGCCGAATTAGTCCTTAATCTTAATGAAATGCTCTTTGCAAATTTTTTTGTTTTACCAATTAAAATTCATGATTTTTTTTTATTCAATATCGTTTCTACCGTTTCCTCTATTATTCCATTATTTCCTTTTCTCAAGCCAAAAAAATAATAAAAAATTAAGAATAAAATTTCCCTAATTAAAGTAAGTGCCCCTCCGAGGCGGTCAGATATCTTAAAGTTACAATGCCCCGTTTCTTTCTTTCTTTTTTTTTTTTTTCTTCGAGTCATTTAAAACTCTCCACAAAAGATGGAAATGAACCTCATTGTGTTAACCTTATTAATTGAAATTTGGGATCTATTAAAATGAGGATTTTTTTTTTTTTTGTCACCAGATATAGGACTATAACACCCTAAGGAAATTTATACTATTGACTGGCTAAAAAGGAAGCTGATTTTTTTTTTTGAATAGTTATCTCGAAGCGGCGCTTAATGGGGGTGAAGATAATTCTTAAAACAATATTCAAATTTTCCTTTAGTGATGATTACAATATTATATTTTTGCCTACGTGGCTCGTCACGCCGTGGGAGTACGCCGTCCGGTTGACTGATGTCTTTGAAATACATTGTAATACAAGTCCAATGTCAGGAAGAATTGATTAGCGCCTTATAATGATAATTCATGGCACATGTTCATTGTTCGGAAATTTCCCTCTAATGAGTAAGTGTGGGTAGTGGTCTTTCTTTAGATAAGAGATGAATACAAAAGGTATAGAGGGAAGGAGACGGAGCGTTAGCGCCGCGCGGCAGGCATATTAAATGACTAACATTTACTCCTAATATATTCATTTTCAATATAAAAGGTACTTCTCCTGGTGACCGTATTAATCTGCTAAGAGGGTGTCTGAAGGCAAGTTCATCACATGGGAGAAGGTGATAGAGAGCGGAGGGTAGGACAATTATTTATCTTGTGTCTGGCCCAATTTTTTGTTATGATTATTATTATTATTTGTTGTCGTGGTGGTAGAAGATGAAGCGGTAGAATAACGGTAGTTGTAGAGCGAGTGGCAACATTTTTTTTCGTTGTATTGTTAACGGAATCGGCATTTATTGTTATAGTTATAATTAATTAATTAATTATATTTCATAATTATCGTATTTTTCGGACTATAAGGCGCACCGGATTATAAGGCACACCTTCAATAAATGCCTGCTAAAACATCTAGGTTCTAAGGATGAATGACCAGCAGGTGGCAGACCTGTGCACAGTTCAAGGCAGCTGTTGTCTGTAAGTACGGTTCATATATAAGGCGCACTGGACTATAAGGCGCGCCTGATTATAAGGATGAATGGCCAGCAGGTGGCAGACCTGTGCACAGTTCAAGGCAGCTGTCGTCTGTAAGTAAGGTTCATATATAAGGCGCACTGGACTATAAGGCACACCTTTGATTTCTGAGAAAATCAAAGGACTTTTTATGCGCCTTATAGTCTGAAAAATACAGTAAAGAGAACCTTTCTCCAACTCTTATTATTCCACCAATTATTAGACAATGTTACACCGATTCTAACGCAGTTGGAATTATTTTTCTTAACCCCACCATTCCCAAGTAATCGTTAGCAATATTTTTAGCACAATACCGTCAAATGGGTGGAGCCAAGATGTTTGCTGCTGCCCTGGACTACCCACCTGACTGTAGAGTGTTTAATTACCTATTCTGCCATTGCCCAGGACTACCCACCTGACGGTATAGTGTTTCATTACCGTAGTCTGCTGCTGCCCTGGACTACCCCTCTGAAAGTAGAGTGTTTAATTACCATAGTCTCGGGGTAGTATACGTTTCTAATATGCTAATAAGTATAATTGTGAGGGCTTAGGGTGGAGTCGAGATTCTGGCCCCACCCCACCTGGCAGTAAATATTCCAAAAAAATGTCATTAATTGTTCAGGAATGGTGAGGGCTCGAGAGAAAGTTCCATCTGGGTCTGAATCAGTGACGTAGCATCTATTACAGGATGCAAAGAATTAGAGTTGATTGAGGTGGTGAAAGATCAACTTTAATTAATCATTCTAATTAGAGATGTTTAATTGCGTTAATCTGCCATTGCCCTGGACTACCCATCTGACAGTAGAGTGTTTAATTGCCATAGTCTCAAGGTAGTATCAGTTTCTCATATGCTAATAAGGATAATTGGGAGGTCTTAGTGAAGGATCAAGGTTCTGGCCCCGCCCCACCTGACTGTAAAGACTCCAAAATGTTTTCATTAATTGTTTGTGAATGGTGAGGGCTAGACAAAAAGTTCCAACTTGGCCGGAATCAGTGCCGCAGGATCTATTACAGGATGCAAAGAATTAGAGTTGATTGAGGTGGTGACAGATCCCCTTTAATTAATCATTATAATTAGAGATGATCCAATCTTTCATTATTTGCTAAGTGAAGAATTGCTGATTCTATTCAGTTAGAACTGATATTGTTCTAATTTTCCTCAAATTGGTATATAACTCCCTGAAATCTTCTAAAACTTTTTATAAAATGTTTATAATCTAATTTCCTAATTTTTTTACAATTTGTTTTATTTTTAGTTATCACTAAAACAATAATAACCGAGGCCTAACGGATGTGGAGAATAACAGGAACCACTAAAAGTCCATTGAAGTGGATATTTTAATGGACACATTCGACTCAACATTATTATCGTTTAAACAAGGTTCGTCCGAAGGGAATTGGAAAATATTCGGATTCAAGTTGGTGCCTGAAAATTGCCAGATTTGTACCGAAAGTATGAATAGAATACAATAAAATCTCTAATAATGATTATTATTGGTATCAGTTATAATTGCATAGGCGTAAAAATGTATTACTATTATTATTATTACTTCCGAGTTGCTCAATTTTTCACTTATAACCCAAGGTGGTGCAGAGGTTTTGACCACATGGAGACCCTGCACCCAAGGAGGCCCATTAGCTTCCCTACGAAGACACCAATACTATAAATAATGTATTAAAGATGGGGTCTGGCACTGATTTTGCATTGGGACCAGGTTACGCTTCTACTACTCTATGCTGCAGGTTTTCCATGTTCAATCGGGATGGAAAATCAGCAACATATACAGTAGGTGTGGACATGGAGAAATCCAGAGTCAAGGATGTGAAGAACAGGACAAGTAATGTAATTACTCCCCAATGTGCCCTCCCTAGATACCATAGACCCAAGCCTGAACCTATGTGACTCGGCCTCTCCAGTACCAACACCTTTTTGTAACATCTTTGCACCGATTCTCTCCAAAATATATAATTTCTTGTGTTTTGTTGCAGATTAAGTAAGTATATAAATTAATATTATGAGTACCCGGCTTAATATATGAAGCCGGTATTTACACCGTAGACTTGGCGCTGGTGGATTCCGCTCTCGTACCTTCACTAATTGATTGAAATGTCTTTTTCCAGTGTGAGACCTATGATTGACCCCTGCCCTGGCTCAGTCCTGCGGGGCCAATTTATCAAGTCATCACCACAATTATGCTGAAGGGTAATCTGGATGCTGGTGCTATGACAAGTGTGAGGAGGAACATCCAAATATTGGAGACACTTTAGAACCAGCTATCATCTCTAAGTGTTAAGATGAACAGAAATTATCTGTACATTCGTTGCAATGATATAAAAACCAAGACACAAAAGTATAATAGAATAAATGTAGAGCTATGATATCAGCAATTCTAGACCAACATTGTAGGTTGGGTATCGAAGGCTGGTGAAACCTCCAGCACCAAGAATATTTTTGTTGATGTGGAGGAACCAACTTTTGTAACCACAAATCGATTAAGTGATACATAAATAATCATCTTTTTTAATAGTAAAAGGATAAAATAACAACACTCCCGTAGATCCAGTTTTTAACCATGTTCAACGCAACGTTTCGGCTCGTCTAGAGCCTCTTTTAGCTTGAAAAATGATCTCCATGAGCCGAAACGTTGCAATGGGACGACCTCAGCCTTGCCCACCCAATTGTGCACTCACCAATCTAATGAACTGTGTTTTCCTGTGCTGCCAAAGAACTTTCTTGTTGCATCTTTTTTAATAGGTATAAAAATCAAAATCCAAGTGCACTGGAGGTGGGACATATTTACGAAATTTGTTTACAGATAGTTAGAAATGCCCCCATCTGCTCCAAAATTTCAAACCAATGCTTCATCTTTAGCTTTGAATGACACTTTTAGCCCTTACCTGCATCATGGCACCTTGTAGGCAAATTTGCCAACCAGGCTCCGCCCTTTGAAGGCAGGATTTGATTTGCATATCCTTAAAAGGAAGGTTATGCCTATAATTCTTCTGTGGTTTTTGGTAACAAAAGGATATATCTGGGCCTCAACATTACAGTACTTTTCGGCAGAAGTAATTTTGGACCTGATAGATTTCTTTGTTCTAGACTGGTTCATTAAGAGTCTGATGGACATAAAGTTAAACAATGTCGGAATGTGGTTCATCTTCCATGAAACCCTCTTAAATAAACTCTTGTAGCTTACAAATTGGGTTGTCTTCTAAGGTCCATCACCCAGAAGACCACCATGGACATTGTCCAAAGTTAGCTGCAATGGTGTTAAACATGCTATCATTGGACACAGAGACAAGTCTGGATTGGGTGAAAGTCCTGAAGAATGTAAATTAGCTACTGTAAAATTGGGTAGAGAAATTGGAAATTTGGTTGAAACCAATGTTCCAGTGTCTATTTGACCTTCTTCGTTATTTGCCATTTACACGAAAGATTTTGTTGAATCAAACGTCTCGGCTTTCAATAGTCACAGTGAGGCTCTTATAGGAACATATTGAGAGTCCTAACTTACGATTGGCTAATAAATATGTCATCATGTGGGGCGTTGGCCAATTTCTACAAAAATTGTGCATTGTAAGATGTTTTTATTTTATTTGACATGGATAACATGATCCAAACATACATGTAAAAAACTGAAAAATGCAAAAAATTGGGGGAAGTGCTCCCCTACGCCATCAAAATTGGCCAACATGAATCGAATATGTATGGGCCACTTTAAATGCTAATTAAATTCTCATTTCTAAAGTCCTCATCATTGACTCTTTAATGTTTCAACTAAAGACAAAGGTCAGAAAGGTCAATTTATGCAAAGTACTTAATAATGAATGTACTAAGGGACCACTAGGGAAATCGGATGGTCTACATGGCTCCGAAGTGGTATAGAACAATCCTTCTTCAGGCCTATTGGTCAATCTATTTGTTAAGAGCAGGATATCAAATATTAATTATGAAATTAAATAACTTGATAGCCTTTTTCAGCCCACTAACTAAATTGTGATGTAAAAGCTTCAGTGACATCATAAGAACTTCATACCTATAAAAAATATTTCATGAACTGGCTCCCATTGAAATCTAAGATCATGATGAAACCTGCTTTTCCCTAGACTTTATACTATATCATACTTATGCAAAAAGTGAATTCCTTATGAGTCAATGGGGCACATTTACTAAGAGCCTGAACCCCGCATTTTTGTCGGGTTTCCCAAATTTTTACCGTTTTGCACTGAATTGCCCCAGGTTTTTGGCGCACGCGATCGGATTGTGGCACATCAGTGCCAGCTTGGATGGATGTCGGACAATCCAACTGATTCGGACAAACCGTGGAATTTAAAAACCAAATTGTGTTGCAAGATCAGCACTTACATGCACCGGGAAGAAGAAGGTGAACTCCAGTGGACCTCAGCGGGGAAGGGACTCATGCAGGAAATTGGACGCACGATCTTAATGAATCGCGGCAGTTCCAAATCCTCGTCTGACATTCCGGATCGGTGGTGTCAACGGGACGGGTAAGTACTGTTCGACTTTCACGAAGCCTCGAGACATATAAACTCGGATTTAAATCAAATGAAGCCAAAAGAGTTCCCTGCTCTGTCCAGATGAGGAGCAAAAACTTAGCTACATTGGTTGTCTGCAGATAGGACTGGTTTAGGTTTAAGTTCAAGTGACGTAACGAGGCTTTTTGAAAGTCGAGCATTGACTTATAGGGAGATTACTTCCGTAAGGTAGCGCTAGAGGCCTAGTTTTCTTCTTTCCATCAAGGAAAACACATTTGCATGTTCTCTTTCCCAGAATCCTTAGTGCATGGCCTATAAGACCCCATACACCCGTTAAGGCCTTCTTCAAAAGGGGTTGTCCCAGGTTTTCAATTATTCCCCCAGATAGGGGATAACAAATTGGCCTTTAAAATGACAACTGCTGGGACTCCCACTGATCACAAGAATGGAACCCCCAGTGATTAGGAGTTCTCTCTAGTGGGTGGAGTGGCAGGACAGTCATGTGTCCTGCTGCTCCATTCAGTTGTAGGGGAGTGTCAGAAATTGTAAAGCATAGCTCTCAGGTGTTCCCTGCACACCCATTCACTGTCTATGAGAGACCATAGATTAATGAGGGATGTGCTCTCCAATTTCCGACACTTCCATAGTATTACATGAAGCATCAGGATGCATACTCGACCTGCTACTCCACCCATTAGTAAGAAGGGTTTCCCCATTCTCCAGGTAACTGGGGGTCTTGTTTCATGGTCTCATTGATCAGATGTTTATCCCCTATTCTCTCGATCATCGATAACTAGAAATTAGTGGACCCAAAGGTTGAGTTCATTGTTTGTGTTCAGCCAGCTGACCTGGACAAATTGCCAGATTGGCGGCCAAACAGCCAATCCGGTAACTTGATGTCCCAAAGGAACCCGCGATGGCTATGATGGGCCGGGGGATGGCTAGCCTTTCATAGTTGCTATGTGTGCCAATTTACTGTATTGGCTGTTTGGCTGCCAATCCGGCAATATGCCTGGGTCAAGCATCTGAACACAAACGCGGAACCCTACCATCACTTCTGCTTATCTCTAGCGAAAACCTGAAAACTTGGGACAACTGCTTTAAAGGTCATGTACAACCAGGATGAATGATTATAAATCAGGCATACTTACATACTGGTGTGTGCCCCCTCTGGCAGGATCTGCCCTCTTTTTTTTGCTTCTTATGCCCTGTTTTTTCAATTAAAGGCTTTTAAAACTATGCAAATGAGCCTGAGAGGCTCCGGACTCCATAGGTGTTAGTGCATCCTGGAGCCTCTCGGGCTCATTTGCATAATTGTTAAAGACTTTTTTTCTTTAAAACAACGGCATAAGAAGCAATAAAGAACAGCATATCCGATCAAAGGGGGCACACACACCAAACATGTAAGTGCGCTTGGTTTACAATCCTTCATCTTGGTGGTAGGAAGTATAATCCCACTCAATGGGACAGAATTGTCTCGATCTACTTGATTTACTGTAAATCTGTTTGCAAATGTAAAATGTTCATATGTTAACTCTATAAAAAAAAAAAAACATAAACTTTACGAAACTAAATAAGTACATTTCCAAATGTCGACTTTTCCCACACTTGTTATTCTTTACCTGTGTTAATATTTCATCTGTAATACTGTAAATGATTCAGTTTAAAGATCCCATAAATAAAGTGTCTTTTTTTTTTACCTCACTAGAGATTTGAGAAATTAATGAGCTCCAATTGAAAGTGGAAAATCCCACCCAGCTCCGGCTCATCCACACACCCTTCAAACGCTTCTCTCGAGAGGAAAGCGCAGCAATTTCTACTGACAAGCTACAAAGTACTTTCAAATTGCCTAAGGGGTAAAAATTTGCTTTGCACTACGGGCCCCAAGAGGAAGCTAAGTAATAACCAATGCTAAAATTCTCTCTCTGAACAATAGCAAAATCTGTATAACATCTGCAGGCAGAGAATGATTAAAAGGCTGCATAGAAATGAATGTGCTGTTATGTTAGGAAGGTGCCGGCTCCATAGGAACTAAAAAAAAATTGTGTTTACAAAGTAAACTTTTTGGGTACAGCACCAGAGGGGGCACTCTCGCCACCTCCAGTCATATACATCTTGTGGCGTCGTCATTCAGGGGAAGCAGACAGGTAGCGCTCAGTGGTTCACCATTAACCGCTCAATTTTTGATTAAAGTTTTTAAATTTGAATCGTAACAGACATTGGATACAATGGGGCACATTAACTTACCCGGTCCTGTCACGATCCAGCGGCGGCTTCTCCAATGCTGATTCGGGTCCGGCCGGGATTCACTAAGGTCCGTGCGCCGATATCCACTAGGTGTCGCTGCTGCGCCGAGGTCCGCTGGAGTTCACCGGAGTTCACCTTCTATTTCTTGGTGCAGGTAAGTGCGTGTCAAGCGACATTTTTTTTCGTGAATCCGTCGGGTTTTCCGACGGCCACGCCCCCCGATTTCCGTTGCATGCATGCCGACGCCAAAGCGCCACAATCCGATCACATACGCCAAAAACCCGGGGCAATTCGAAAAAAAAGCGATTTGGGCCCTTAGGAAATGAGCCCCAGTATGTGTTTAATACAATGTTGATGGGTTGTATCAAACATGTGGCGCCAGAGAAGAGTGTTTAATTGGGACCCCTATTTTTCGGCTGCCATGTACAATGGCTTCATTGTATGATCTAAAAATATTTGAAATGTGTTTTTTTTTCAGACAACTATGTCTAGTATCATTAAATTTTGATCTTAAAGCGAACCTGTCACCAGGAATGTCATTTTTAACCGGTGACAGGTTGCAATAGACTTTGCTATGCTGATTTAAAAAATGCATTTGTCAGCATTCTGAATCTTTTAATTACTTTAGATAATGTTAATTCACTTTACCTAGATCCCTGCCAGCAGCATGTGGTGAGTCCCAGGGGAGGGGCAGCTACACCCTGGGGCTCATTTACTTACCCGATTCTGTCGCGATCCTGTGGCGAGTTGTCTGACGTGGATTCGGGTTCTGCCGGGATTCACTAAGGTCGTGCCCCCGATATCCAGCAGGTGGCGCTACTGCGCTGAGGTCCGCCGGAGTTCACCTTCTTCTCCCTGGTGCATGTAAGTGCGTGATCTTGCAACACATTTTGTTTTTTAAATTCCGCGGTCTTTCCGAATCCATTGGGTTGTCCGAAGGCCACGCCCCCCAAATTCTGTCGCGTGCGCCAATATCCCAGCGGAATTCGGTGCAAAACGGAAACATTCGGGAAACCCGACGAAAGTGCGGCCGTGGAGCCCTTAGTAAATGAGCCCCACTGTGTTCACACAGTGCATTTTGGCAAGCAATGAATATGAACAGCACGGCCAATTCTAGGACTAACCCAAATGTGGCAAAAACTACCAAGGTTCTGCCTTATCTTTCTGCCAGGGTAAGTGGGTGCAAAGTCTTCAAAATCCTATTAATTTTTCACTGTATGAGCTAACACTTTTAGCACCTTGTCCAATTTCACTACAGCGCCACCAGAGGAGGAATAAAGCATTACACTTTGCCCAATCAGTCCAACGGGTTTTCACTCTAGGTCAAGACAGGACAAGTCCTCCCAGTGTTGGACATCTAGAAAATGCAACACAAGAGCCTCAACAGGGGTTTGACTTCATCTGGACCTCTGAAGTCCATCATTGTGTTACAGCTTGGGCCATGTGGATTGTCTACAGGTTATTCCAAATGCATGAATATAGAAGGAGGAATAAAGAGTGGGGGACATTGGGGGTCATTTACTAAGGGCCCGATTCACGTTTTCCCGACGTGTTACCCGAATATTTCCGATTTGCGCCGATCTCCCCTGAATTGCCCCGGGATTTTGGCGCACACGATCGGAGTGTGGCACATCGGCGCCGGCATGTGCGCGACGGAAATCGGGGGCGTGGCCGAATGAAAATCCGACGTATTCGGAAAAACCGTCGCATTTAAAAATGGAAAATGTGTCGCGGAGCTTGCACTTACCTTCACTCAGCCGGCCTCGGTGAACTCCAGTGCGTTCCGATGAACTTCAGCGCAGCAGCGCCACCTGGTGGACGGCGGAGGAACTGCCTTAGTGAATCCCGGCCAGACCCGAATCCACCACAGAGAACAGAAATCTGCCCCATTGTCTTCCACTCTCTTTTTTCATGGGGCTGTTGTAGAAAGCAGCAGCAGTTTACATGTCAACCCTTTGCCCGATTCATATAATGGGGCAATGAACTTCCTGTGTTTGGACCACCACAAATCTACAACTTATCATCTATCCTGTTGAGAGAAGATGCTATGATTTCTATTAATATGCAAGCCCTTTGGACAGATGCACAGATATCCCTACGATGACACAGATGATCATTACATGGTGCCGGGTGGGGGGCTGTCACGGGATGTAATGATGCATAGCAAATTATAGGTGGGGGATGTGACAACCTGAAAGCCAGACCAGTTAGAAAGTCAGATTGAAGCTACCGACCCCATACAATTGTAGGGTTTAGTTTAAAGATCTTGGAAATCCACAACTACAGAGATGTCCTTTCCATGGCTGAGAATGTGTTATAAGAGTTAATAAGAGAAATGCCTGTTAGCACAGTATAATTGGTGTGGGAATATGACGGATCTCAACAAAGCGGATGACAATTTAGAATGGTTCCTCAGGTAAACCAAAGATAAACTAACAAAGTACGAGGGGAATTATGGCTTAGATTTCCTTCAGGAACCAAACAATTCTCTAATATCAAGAATCGAAAAGCAACAACCATCTACAGTATTTCACAACTACGATGTGTGGACATTTTTGAGTAAATTTGTAATTATTTTTCATCTTCCACATGATTTCCTCATCACGTTATTTCCAAATCCAGAACTTTTCTGATTCTATGTTTCAGACTTGACCATCTAATGTGTCTTCCAGGTTCTTCCTCAAAGGCAAATGTGAAGATCAGACATGCAGAATGTGATCACGTTCAATTAAGGGGAGACAGCCTGCCACCAAAAGTGTAAGAAGTTGTCTAGTAGCATCTTACTTTTATTCATTGAAAGCATAGGCATGCATGGATGAACTAAGGCTTCACATGTATATTGTCCATAGGCTTCAAATGCCTCCATCTTGTCAACAGTACATCACGAGAATGGAAATAAAAAGTATAGAAAAGTGTTTTGTTAGGATTCGGGGTTAGTGAACCCTCTGGACCACCGTGGGAGATGGTACTAGCGACACCTGGGACTGGAGTCTAAGTGGCAACAGGTCTTCACCAGAGCCCCGCCGCAAAGCAGGATGGTCTTGATGTGGCAGGGTGCCACCAAGTCGTTTCACAGGTGCAACTAGCCCGCGGTGGCAGCCAAGGTCGCTGTACAGAATCAGAGTCTAGGCTAGTGGTCAGGCACAGGCAGACAGTCAGGGAAGAGATGCAGAGGTCAAAGGTCAGGTCTGAGGTCACAACTGGAGATGAACAAAGAAATGGGAACAAGAACAAGGAACAACGCACAAGGAAGCTTTCACAATGGATAATGGGAGTGAATGGAGCCGCCGGTCTTCAATGGAAACCCCGGTGCACTGGCCCTTTAAATCTTTGAGTGCCGGAGTGCTCACGCCCTAGGGAGCGGGGATGAGCGCTCAACCTATCCAGGACGGGAGCAGGAGCGTGGAGAGGAGAGTGCGGGCTGGGGGACAGAGCAGCGCTGCCACGGAGAGGGGTATGGGTGTGCCTCCGATCCGAGGCATGGATCGCAGGAACACCCATGACATGTTTCAGACAAAGATTTTTTATCCTGTAGCGTTCTTAAAAATGACAACCCATAGGGTAGGTGCCACTTATGCCATTCACTCAATGCCACAAGTACCACTGGTCCTAAAGGATACATTGGATAGCTCCAATGATATTACTTCCCATAGTCACTCCCGGGAGTCAGCTCAGCAGAAAAGTTTCCTCTGGTTTACCTCTGATATGCTGCTTTTCTATCCCATAGGAGAATTTTAGCAGGTGTCTTGGAGGAAGGTGGGAACTGGTATGTGGTTGAAAAGAACTGAAGAGGACATGCTTAGAGATTTGAAACCATGACGGGGTCTTCATGTCCAAGTCCAATGCATGGGTCACAAGTGAGATTTGTCATAGGTTTCTCTTGAAGGTGTACCTAAAAAGTCCTCCTGTTGTTTACTTCTGGAATGAAGCTAAAACCATGATATGAACCATTCATGTTATGGCCCATTGCTTAGCCATTATACTATATGGCACCCTAATTATGTACTGTATTAGAAGATACAAGTTCTTAGAGTGGCATCGAACAATAAACTGGTCCTAACTAAATTACATTTTTCAAGCCTTAGTGATAGTGCGGCAATTAACTAATTGGGTGAACTTGCATCTTACCGATAAATTGTTCTTGCCATTTGGCTATTCAGCTGGCCATTATCTTACATAGCTGACAACTATCCTTTCCACATTCTCTTCTTCAGACACATGCTTTCTCCACATAAAGATTGGATAAATCCATCATCATTCTGCTTCAGTGGTGGCAATTTTCACTAAAGTAACAGTCATTTGGAAACCCATCATGTCTAAGACTACTTTCCCGAGGACCACCAGTACAGATTGGATGGATTAGATAGTCCTGATAAAAACAATAGTCAACTTGACCAAAAAAAGTCAACTTGACCAACTGATATGCATCTCCCATACATCCTAGGCTTCCATTTATTTTCTTACCTACAAACAGGAACTCAAAGGGGACCAAAACATCTTCAAGGTTGAGAGATCCAATGGGCAAATATGAGACATAGGCTGATAAAGTAATATGCTCACTTCTATGTAGTATTGGATCGTGTAGTAGACCAATGCAGATGGGATCCTGCAGTAGACCAAGGCTGTAACCTAATAGACGGTGGAGGTCCTGTAGATGACATCCCAATTTAGAGACTACTAGGGTCTTGATGAAGGGTGGAAACCAAAATAATTGCAGTCCGAACTATTGATCCAGTCGGACAGCTGTTTCTGTCCCCTTGTTGAGACCAACGTAGCACCACCATCACCAACCCCAAGATGAAGAGTTAAGCCTAGAAAGATCTCAACTTACTGATATGAAAATTTGGGAACCTTTGCTTGGATTTTTATCGCTGATTGGCATTTCTACCATGTAGGACCTACAATTAAGACAATAGATGCCATCCCTGATCCATAATATGAAACTCACCAATAAAAATCATAGCAAACTCTCAAAAACAGTCAAAGCCACCCACAATATAAAGATTTATGACCGCACGCCATGAGTATGTAACGCTTTAGTCATGTGCGCACCGTCTCGTACCAATGAGTTGTGGCTGCGGAATAGACTTTTTATTTGAACACGTTGGTTGAGCAAAAACAAATTCTAGTTTTTAACATGACTGAGGAGCTCCAGAGTTCACGGCTTCCTGCTTCCAATTAAGAGACTGTGGAGGAGAACTGTTGCATATCATAATCATTCATGAATAATTTTCCTAGACTCGAGCCGCACGAGATGGCATTGTGTTAGCGGGGTGTGTAAATAAGAGAGATAGAGAAATGATATCTTAAGACAATGAAGGGACGGTTAAGGGCTTCCGCTTCTGGTTTGGCAACATCTTCTAGCTTCAGTATATCTAAAGTAAAATTATTGTACACAGCTCCTATGCAGACCTTTGGGACTCCATGTTTACCCCAAACCTTCTATGAATTTGATCTTGTAGTCGTGTATAATAACCTTGATTCTTCCTAACCTTTGACACATGTGTGTCAAGTTAGTGTTGTTTGCACTTCGGAGGTTATATATGCTTTTTCTAGCTAATTTCCAATGGTGTCCAAATTATTTCTTTGCCCTGAGGGGTGATGGTAGTTGGGTATATGGGTGCACTGCCTACTTAATTTGGTTCAGGACCTGTATGTTGGAATGTGCTCTTCTATCAGAGACAATACAGGGCACCCCGTTTGTCACTAGCTGGTGGAACTGAGATAAAAAACCCCTGGGACATCCACCAAATTGAAGGCCTCCAACGCACACCCATACTGAAGACCAGAACAGGTGAAAAAGTGACATATGTGGTTATCTCTTTTGAAGATTTGGCTATATCTATAAAGCCCAATGCACATGACTATGAGCAGAGGCTGTGAACCAGTCGAAAAAATGTCCCTGCTAATGACCTCACAGTCTTTAGTTGTGCATATTCATGGTGCATAATGCAGCACCGTGAACGTGCCGACCGGCCAGTCTCTTTTCATTTACATGGGTGGTGCTCATCCCACCCGCAAATAGCCCATTGTGGTGTGTATGAGGCCATTCTGTCTCATGTGATCATGAGGTCCAATGGGTTTGCATTGGATGGAGGTCCCAAATGTTTTTTTCAATCAGGAGCTTTACCAACCTTAAATGGGTTGTCCAAAAATTGATCGCCTTGCCATAACTATAGTGGTGAGGAGGGAGGGCAATCGGCACCCCCGGATTGGAAGCCTATCACAGCTATGACAACTGCAACCTAAGAGATAAGTCACAAGGGCTACATCCTGGACAATCTCCTGGTTGAGAGAGTGGGCTTCGGGCTTACATTCGACACAGCGTGAACACGTTTGCAGGTGTAAGCCTCTCCCATCTGCAGGTAGGTCTTTCACTCTGACATCAATGTGTTAAAAGAGATTTTCTTGTAAATGATCTTTATAGATGTCTGATTGAGGAGGGATCGGCATGGGGGATTTCAAGCCCCCCTTAACTGCCCTGTACTGCAGACACTCGGAATTGGATTGCCTTGTGTGCCATGCTGGTCCTCCATTGATTGCCAAGGAACCTTTGGCACAACTTATAGATAAGTCAATGCCAGATTCCTGCAACACATGGCAGCTAAGGAGTTTCCTCCGTCTTGCCAATTGTGGGTGGTCATCTGTTGAACCTCTAGTGTTCAAAAATGTATCCCCTAGATTGGCCAGCAATGCCTTCCCGGCTACACCGCCAAAAATGTGGAAAAGTAAAGTGAGATGGCACCAGGTACATTGACTTATCCATACCTACCGTAGAGTCAGATTTTGTTTTCTGGATGGAGAGCCCCTTTAATTACTAATAAATTCTACTATATTATTTATGTGTTTGTGGAGCAGATTTTAGCGCATCAGTTCGGTATAAATCATTGTGAACGGCCGTAATTATTAGAGTATAGAGACATTTGTTAACTGCTTTTTAATTAAGTACTTTTAACGACCAGGAGGGGATTAGTAGTCTTGTCTGATAATCAATAAGTGAGGCAAGATGGCCGCATAAACCCGGGCAAGAGCAGAAAATTAATCTGTTCAGATTACATCGACTTGTTTGCTGCAGAAAATTAAGAAAATTTGCTCCCCTTTCAAGTGCTGTCACAATTAGCGGAGTTTGGCCGCATACATTATGGTAATATCGATTCCCATTTGTCCCCGTAAAGCTCAATCTTTAAACAGATTGAAAATGTCTCAAAAACAGAGAATGTAGGCCATTATTTTTTTCTCTCTACATTTTCATCTTCTAATTCCCTTCTGATATTTAAGCACCTTGTACCAAGATACAAAAGTCTACTAAATTAATAAAATACATCTTGTAGAATTCCCGCTTTGAATGTTAATGCTCTCCAGGAAGCCGCCTTACATCGCTCTGAAATGATAATATGACTTGCTTAAAAAAAAACATGTAAACTCTGAAAAAAACTCAACTCTGCTCATCGACAGCTGAGAAAATGTCTTTATTTAATTAGAAATCATACAATGTGAATTCTGTCTGACTCTTCCGATTCATGAAATGTATTTTTATTAGGTTTAAAAGTGTCACATGAAGAAATGGACAAAATATTTTTCTGATACATGGGTGCATTACCCATAAGGTGAGTTAAGAAACTTGCCTCAAGCGGCGCCCCCTGTGGGGGCAATGTGGGGATGGCAAAATGCAGTCCAATACCTAGGCGGCATGTTATACAGCAATAGGAAGAGCTGATCAGATTGCACATGAAGTCCAATCTGCAGGCAGCATGTGGAAGGGCAGGAGGAGCTGATCAGATTGTGCATAGTGTCCTATCTGCAGGCAGCATGTTATAGAGCAGGAGGAGCTGAGCAGATTGTACATAATGTCCTATCTGCAGGCATCATGTTATAGAGCAGGAGGAGCTGAGCAGATTGTATATAGTGTCCTATCTGTAGGTAGCATCTTATGGAGCAGCAGAAGCTGATCCGATTGTACATAGTGTCCTATCTGCAGGTGGCATGTTATAGAACAAAAGGAGCTGAGCAGATTTTACACAGTGTCCTATCTGCAGGCAGCATGTTATAGAGCAGAAGGAGCTAAGCAGATTGTACACAGTGTCCTATCTACAGGCAGCATGTTATAGAGTAGGAGGAGCTGAGCAGATTGTATATAGTGTCCTATCTGCATGCAGCATGTTGTAGAGCAGCCGGAGCTGAGCAAAGTGTACATAGTGGCCTATCTGCAGGTGGCATGTTATAGAGCAGGAAGTGCTGAGAAGATTGTACATAGTGTCCTATCTGCAGGTAGCATGTTATAGAGCAGCAAGAGCTGAGCAGATTGTACATAGTGTCCTATCTGCAGGTAGCTTGTTAAAGAGCAGCAGATGGTGCATAGTGTTCTATCTGCAGGCAGCAAGCTGTAGAGCAGGAGTGTCCTGCTTGCAGGCAATGGCTATAGAGAAATAGAAGCTGAACATAGCGTCCTGTGTGTTGACAATGTGATGCTTTGCTGAGGCATCATGAGAATGATAAAAGACAGTACAGAGACAGTGAAATCTCGAAAAAAAATCCAGGTGTGTTTCCTTGAAGGAAATCTACCATTTGTTTTCATGCATTGTGTACCAAACATACCTTGTGAATGCTGTATCGACACTGATGCTGAAACATATCTTGTTTAATACCTGATCCAAAAACAATTATAAAATTCAGGATCTTTGGAAACTGGGTTGCATGCTGCCTGTCGTTCATAAACACAGTACACAGAGCTTCCTTAACTGTCCAGACAGGACTAATCAACCTGCGCTGGATGACTCATACACAATAGCTGGGGGATTGTGCAGCAATTGATTACTTCTGCCTGTCAGGGACAACACAGTGATTACATCATTCTCTGGAGCAGTGCATAATTAGAGTAAGAGGAAAGTTGGGGCAGCCAAGGGAGCGACAGAGCCTCATTATCATAATTTTATCATTGTTAAAATTGCACCAAGGATTAAACAAGATATGTTTCTGCATCAGTGTCTCTACAGCATTCTCAAAGTATGTCTGGTTCACAATGCATGAAAACAAATGTTATATTTCCTTTAATATGAAATAAGGGGATTTTCTATTATGTCTAATAAAAGAGCTAATAGATAACAGAAAGAAACTTGTATATTTTTTGTTATGGAAAATCCTCACTATAACAAATAGTAAAGAATTGTCGAGAAAAGCTTTTTTTCTCTTGTATTTCGCAGTCCTTAGAGATTAAAGCCAAATCTCAGCAAATCTCCTCGGTAAATAACGTAAAACAATAAGTTATAGCTTGGAGCCGGCGATATCATAAGTTACTGCCCTATGGAGCGGCTGCTGTTTGAGTAGCATTTAACTAGGCTCCTCGCAGCGGAATAAATCTATCGCCGCCTCCTCTTTCTATTCGTTATTTTTTATTAAAGGGATGGGGTGTTATTGTTAACACATCTGAAATGTTGCTCCGGAGCCTTTTAGCGGAGGCTTTAATATTTCTTTTACAACTCGTGCTGTTTATCGACTTATTGGATTGCATTGTTCTACACTGTGTCTATTTTTTAAACATGAATCAACACTTTTTTTTTTTTTTTTTTTAAGACTTGCAGAAAATGCAGTCGACAAGAATGTCTGCACTCGGCCAACACATTTCAAGCCTGACTGCACCCTCTCCCAAGGCTAGAACAAGATTTACTGTTACTGTAATTGCCAAAAAGTAGTAGTGTTTCTTTACATCCAGTAATTACCAGGAGGTGCTGGGGATGGGAGAGATACGGCGCTTGTCACCAGGCGGTTCTTTTGTGATGATACAATTTTCAAAAACGATTCTAATTGAATTCATTTTATAAAATTGAATATTTTTTGTTTTGTTAGTTTGTTTTTCCCCACACAATAAATTAGGGATTTGTGTCTATTTCCCCCCTTTTGACACCTCCATGCCAAGTGGGTTTGGAGGGAAAGAGAAAAAGGTGTGTCCGGAAGTGGAGTGGGCCGGTTATGGGCCGGTTATGGGGGGTTATGGTGCTAGATATATCTCCCCACATGGTATTAGATTTATCGAGGAGATTTATCACGATGTGAACCCCAAACAGTTGTATTGCAGTATATGGTATCAGATGCCCTAGGGTTAAATTAGCCTAGGGGGCTTAATCTAGGAATTTTCACTTACTTCCCCCCTTTCGCCGATAACATCCTAGTTTGGTGTGAAGGGCATGAAGGAGGCATGCTCATTGGCTGATTTATTTTCCTTTTTAGTTTTTTTTTTTGTTTCATTTGTTTGTTTTCTCCCAAAAATAAATTAGAGATTTGTGTCTATTTCCCCCCTTTTGACACCTCCATGCCAAGTGAGTTTGGAGGAAACGTGAAAAAGGCATGTCTGGAAGTGGAGTGGTCCGGATATGGGCGTTCTGGCCCCTGATAAATCCGGCCTGTGTAGGCGGGGATTACATTACATTTGCTGGCGCTAAGTATGGTGCTAGATAAATTTCCTCACATGTTATTAGATTTATCGAGGAGATTTATCACAATGTGAACCCCAAACAGTTGTATTGCAGTATATGGTATCAGATACCGTAGGGTTAAATTAGCCTAGGTGGTTGTAATCTAGGAATTTGCGCCTACTTCCCCCTTTTTCGCCACCTCCATGCAAGGTTGGTGTGGAGGGGCATGAAGGAGGCATGCTCAGTGGCAGAGTGGGCAAGCTCTGGGTGTTCCTGTCTCATGCACACAAGCTATAGCCTGCCCCTATTCAGATGGAGGCTATTGCGCAACTCTACATAAGTCTGTGGAGCCTCCTGATTTATGGAGGAGATTTATTACGAGCTGAGCACTGAACAGCTATATTGAACTACACGGTAAGAGCGATCCGACCCCCTTGGGTTAACTAGCATTAACTAGGAATTTGAGCCTATTTCACCCCTTTTGCCACCTCAATGCCAAGTTGGTGCTTGCAGAGGGGCATGGAGAGGGCATGCCCAGTGACAGAGTGGGCCAAATCTGGGCGTTCCTGACCTGCACAGTTCTATACAAGGCTCTGCTCGGGAGGCAGATCAGACCACTTTAGATCAAATTAGAACAGCTGTATATAGTATGAGAGATCAGACCCTCTAGGGCAGTGGTGGCGAACCTATGGCACGGGTGCCAGAGGCGGCACTCCAAGCTCTTTCTGTGGGCACCTGGGCACACCAGACAGGACTAAAAGAATTTTCCTGCAGTTCCAAGCAACTTAAAAGATGCTGCTTTCAGTCATATTTTAAAGTGATGGTTAATTGGCTACTTGGGACTGTAGGAAGAGGGAGAATGTGTAGACAGGGCCAAATTATTTTTGGAGGACCTCCTGCTGGCCCCATGATTCTCTGTGTGCAGAATGACACTGGAAAGAAGCTACAATTATGCAAATTTTCCCTCCTTCTTTCTACTGTGTTGTGTCCTCAGGAGGCCAGTATGATTGAACGTTGTTGAAGAACAGGGAGCAATAAGTTACTGCTTTAATTTTTGGTTGGCACCTCACGATAAATGAGGGTGGTTTGGGGTTGCAGTTTTGGCACTCGTCCGTTTAAAGGTTCGCCATCACTGCTCTAGGGTTAAAGTAGCCTAATGGGCTAAAAAAATGCAGTTTTAAAAAAAAACTAAATAAAATAGAAATTTAAATAAATAAACATAAACACGTTAGGTATCGCCTCAAAATGACAGACCTGTTGAAATATAAAATAAACAATGACGTCAGCAAGCGGCTCACGTCATTTTGTGTGCCGGCCGAGCTCGAAGACCCGAAGAGGAGCGGGATGTCCCAAAGAGGATCCGAAGAGGAGTGGAAGAACCCGAAGAGGACCAAAGGACCCGAGGCTGGCTGGCTATATAGTACAGGGGCTGGCTGGCTATATACTGGGAGGTTGTGACCAATGTATTTCCCACCCTCGGCTTATACTCAGGTCGGCTTATACTCAAGTATATACGGTACATTACATATCTCGTTTAACACAGGGTGACAACGAGTCACAAAAACAACACCTTTAATAAATGAATTTCATGGCGATAACAATCCATTTTTCCATTGAAGCCATATTTTCTTGATTTTAAATAAATGAGGTGTTACATAAAAGGGATTAATGAGAGATTATCAAATATCCCGCCGTTCACCTTAGAAAATTACCGAACGATCTTTTGACTAATTTTATTATTTTTTAAATTTATTCATGGATCTGCCGAGGACGACTCTCGCAGAATGAAAGACTCTTTAGTCGTCGATGAAATGTTTATAATGAGAAAGCAATTTATTAGTCTTTAATAAAATAATGAAATTGTATTTACATGATTGTAACAGCTTGACTTTTTAATTAAAGGGCAGGTTCATTAAAGTAGATGAAGAGTGTACGGCTCTACCTAGATGTCGGTATTAAAATGTAACGGCCCCATAGAAGCCACAAATTGGTATTCAACAAACTCTCCGTAAAGTGACTACAAGAGACTTTGTCTCATCCGAGGAAAGTGCATATTTCCCCAATTTTGGCTCTTATCAACCTCCATCATTCTCTCCTAATCTCTGTACGGCTCTTAAATGTATCCTAAATTCTGTCTTGCTAGCAACAAGACAGAAGATTGCAGAGGTATCGCATTACATAGAGGATCAATGGAGAAGAGAGGTGGAGCAGTGAGACACAGCAGCCAGGTCTCCACCCAAAGACTAAAAGTGCACTGCAAAATCACAGCCAGAGAATACATGAGCACCTGGAAAAAATAAGACTTAAAGGAAATCTACCACCAAGATGAAGGATTGTAAACTACAGTCACATTATTGCTAGCAACAAGTTCACACGTTAGACTAGTAATTTCTTCAGGGACAGGAAATAAAATAAAATCTACTTACCCTGCTTCAGCTCTAGGTTCTTGTGACATGATGTCCAATGGCCAACAATGGGACTCGTTATGCTACAGATAAAAGTCACTGCTCTATCTAGTGTGGACACTGGTTGGCCACCATGGTCATGTGACTCCTAACTCTACCAGGCCTGGTGAACGTGACAATAGATGAGGTGGACAACACATCAAAAGGTGCTAGAGTGGGTTAAAAGGGGTTTAACCACCAATCAAGTTGGGCCCTATCCACAGAGTCTAACTTGCTGATCGTGGGGGTCTCAGTGATGAGACCCCCACAGACCACGATAACGGGGGGTCCGATGAATGGAGGAGAACGAACATGCGTGGCTGTCTGCTCCACTCAGTGATGAGAGGTCTGACAGAGGTACCTCGGACTACGTCGGACCCCCCGTTCTTGTGATCTGTAGGGGTCTGAGATGCCCACCGATCAGCAACATAGGCCCTATGCTATGGATAGGGCCTAACTTGATTGGCGGGAAACCCCTTTAAGTAGAATTTTTTTTATCCACATGTAACCCAACCCTCTTTTCCAGATAAGTTGGGAATCTGACTAGACTGGACTTGTAGAGTCTTAAATGAAATATATTTTACACCACTACTATCAATTAAAATTACCCCAACATATGTTGTTTTACATTTTAAATCTACGGTTTTGAACCTACCACCACAGCCTTCTGTGTCTTCCAACCCATATTCCAACGTCAAATCCTTCCCCGTTGCCTCAGTACACTGACGCCTCACACTACTGTAGTCCATGGCATGTAATTCCTAGCAGCAAATAATTCTGTGACCAATGCATTAAACCCAACCAGGTCAAGTTTTGAAACCACCTGCAATTTATATTCCCACCGGTAACATGTAGGAGATTTTTTAATTTTATCGTGATATTGTTTTATCGTGATTACTACAACTGTCTATTATTTACTGTGATTATATTTTTAGACTTTTTTTGTAAATATTTTCTGATACAGTGAATATTCTACAGATTTGTATTGCCTTTTCTCTTCCTTCCTTACAGTGGTCCCTGAGCTCCTCGGATCTTCGAGCATATAGATTTTTTTTTTTTCAGACGCAGTAAAAGCAGTTTGCTATCTTAGCTCTCGATTCTAGATTGGTATCTGAAATGCACTCTGGAGCCTCAATAATGCGCTTGTGAATTTAATTTAAAAGAAACAAGCAAAACAAATCTCTTAGGGAGGAATGTGAAAATAATGAAATATTTTCCCAGCAGGTGAGCTCCGGCAATTGTATTGTTGCCATAGGAAATCACGTTCCATCAGGTCATTACCACCGTAACAAGCCGATGGACCAACTGTCATGGACATGGAAGAGTGAACTTCTCCTGCGAGCATTAGTTGAGATATCAACTTCATGGTGAAGAATAAAATAATTTTGTGTTACGGTATATTTGTGTTAAGATAATAGTTTTTATTCTTGGAATTTTTTTTAAAAACAACCACTAGGAGTTAGAATTAAGAATATTTTTCAATGATAAAGATAAAGTACCGAAACAACTAAAATGTTGTCTTTTAGGTGATCTCGACATACCCTTAGGCTTTTGGAGTACAGCAGTGGGGTTTTCACACAGAACAAAATATTTCTAGACAAAAGTCATGCATTGGGTTTTTGAATTTTGTTGGATTTTTACTCATATCCAAAAGACAAAAATGTGCCCTTCAGTTGACCTTAACGGTGTCCATTGGTCCATTGGCATCTAGAGTACAGCTGTAGATTTTTTTTTCTCATACATAAAAAAAAAACATGTAGATCTTAACATGAAGTTTTTGAAAATTTTTGAAGCCTGTTTCCATCCAAATGAGGGAGTTGGTTGACGAAAAATTCAAAGCAGAATGGAAAGGCCTACAATGATCCTTCTTGTAAAATCCACCCTAAACTTTGGTTAAAAATTTGTTGAGGTACTTGGACATTGTCAATAAAACTTAATGCAGTTGCTCTATGTATTTGTTGTTTTCATAACTTCCATAGAGCTAATAAGTTTCATAATTTCAATTCAAAAACATGAGAGTTACAGAGCATTAGTCCAGGTTAGTCTGCCTATCTAAATAAGAAGTTTTTGTTGATCCAGGGAGTTATTTTATCAGGGGTCGGAATGAAATTTTTCCCTGTATTGGGCCCAGGGCCGGTGGCAGCTCTGGGCATACCTGGGCAAGTGTCGGGGCCCAGAGCTTCTGGGGGGGCCCAGATAAGACTGAACATAAGCAATACATGGGGGTGAGAGGTGCTGTATCGAATGAATATATAGTGCGTGAAGGGGGCTTTGTATAAAATAACCATGAGGGTGTTATTTTGAATGATAAACTAGGGCAGAGATGGCAAACCTATGGCACGGGTGCCAAAGGTGGCACTCGGAGCCCTCTTTTTGGGCACCCAAGCCATCAACATAGAACTCAAAAGAATCATCCTGCAGTCCCAGGAAACTTAAGAAATGCTGCTCTCAGTACTATTTTAAAGAAACACATTCTTGATTGCTTGGGACTGCAGGAAGATGTAGACCATGTGGAAAAGGGAGTATTATCTTTAGAGCTCCTCTAGGCCCCACATTTCTTCCTGTACAGGGGGACCATAGTGAGATGCTACAACATTAGTCAAAATTTGCCCTTCTTCTTTCAACTGTTTTGTTGTCCTCAAGAGGCCAATATGATTGAAAGTTGTGGTAGAACAGATAGCAATAAATTACTACTTAAATTGCTGTGTCGGCACTTAGCAATAAATAAGTGGGTTTTGGTTGTAGTTTGGGCACCCGGTCTCTAAAAGGTTCGCCATCACTGAACTTGGGAATATTTTAGAGAACAGGTGACTGTTTTAGTTTCTGAATTTTTAATGGCACCAGCACCATGTGAAGGGCCTACTGAGGCTCTGTCGCCCAGGGTCCTACTAAAACCTGGCGTCGACCCTGATTAGTCCTATTGACCTCAGCCTCGCATGGTTTTTGCCTTCTTCTGGATCAACACTGTATAATGTAATAGGTTGGCCAGTATGGACTAAAACAATGGACTACTGTTTTTTTCTAACCTTTTCTACTATGATACAACGACAACCCAGGATCCAGGATCCTCACCAATGTGATTAGAGTTGAGCAAATAATCCAAGATTCACTTAGTAGAAGCTTTTTAAAATGTGTCAAAAGTTTCAGCTTAGATCCGAATCAAATTGATCCAAACCGAGTTCTTGCTCAAATTGTTTCAAAAATTGACATATTGGGGCAGATTTACTTACCCGGTCCATTCGCGATCCAGCGGCGCGTTCTCTGCGCTGGATTCGGGTCCGGCCGGGATTTATTAAGGTAGTTCCTCCGCCGTCCACCAGGTGGTTCTGCTGCGCTAAAAAGCATCGGAACGCGCTGGAGTTCACCGGCTCGGGCTGAGTGAAGGCAAGTGCAAGCTCCGCGACACATTTTTTGTTTTAAATGTGACAGTTTTTCCGAATCCGTCGGGTATTCGTTCGGCCACGCCCCCCGATTTCCGTCGCGTGCATACCAGCGCCGATGCACCACAATCCGATCGCGTGCGCCAAAATCCCGGGGCAATTAAGGGGAAATCGGCGCAAATCGGAAAAATCCGGCTAACACGTTGGGAAACCGCGAATCGGGCCCTTAGTAAATGACCCCCATAACCCCCTTTACCAAATCTATGAACCAATGAATAAATTCTATAATAATAAAAAGTTTCAGAAGGTACAATAATACAAATATATATCCCAATAGCGACACCATTTTCCTGATTAAATATACAAATGTTTGTTTCAAAATGGATATTTTTCAAAAAATTACATTTGAATAATAACAAATGCACAAAAAGTTAAGGAAAGTTTTAGGTGAATTGTTGTGAACTATCCCTTATCCCTTGTCCTTTAGACATAAAGAATAAGCTGTGACAGTAAAATGAGTTTTGTTCTCCGCTTCTCCGAGCAGCATTTAGCATGGTATCTTGTGTGTCATCACTCTTACTCTTCGGAGGATTTCCAAGGCTGGAGGTGAGAAGTGTTTTGGTAGAGACGAATCCTGATACTTGGTACGTGGGTGAGAAGCACATTAGCACTTTTTACGATAGGTCTTTAAGGCACAACAAGAAACATAGGGTGACCCTTGGATCAGTTGATGCAACCCCCTAAGCTCGAGAGTTAGAAAGTGGTCATTTTTAGTACAAATCATACAATTTTGGTTTTACACATTGGAGCTTTTGGAAAAGTATCAGAATTGATGATAATATTTCCTTAAAGTTGTAATTTGACAATGACAAGTAATACTTTTCCCACCGCTTCGGAGATAAGTGCTACTTTTGTGGGGATCCAACTGCCAGGACCCCTACAGTTTAAGAGAATGGGGGTCTTAAGTCCCCCATCTGAATGGAGATGTTGTGGAGCATTTGAACTATCACTCCATTCATTTAGTAAGAAGTGCAGGAGTCATCTGAAGTCTTGTAGATCTTGACTGACCGAATAGTCTGCATAAACTCTTTCTCTTGATTGGTGGGATCCTAGTGGATCGACCCCCTACCAATATGTTATCCTTTCCAAATTCTATGGCATTGCTTGTTGCATTGAAATATCCATTTCAAACAACTTCCTCGAAACATTTCTGCTCATTCAAACTTCATTAAAGGGGTTGTCCGTGAGTTATGAAAAAAAACTATAGGTGGCCGGGAGCGGGCTGCTTAAAACAATAAAGATGTACTTACCTTCCGGGGCCCTCCGGTATCCAGCGCTGCTGTCACTCCGGTCCGGGCGCCATGTAAACAAACATGGCCGCCAGAGCAGCACTGCATTCAGCTTCCGGCCGGCCGTGGCCGGGTACGCCTATCCGTCCCTATTCACAGCATTGTGAATGCGGCCCGGAAGGTTGTCGGGTCCGGCCGGAAGCTGAATGCAGCGCTGCTCCGGTGGCCATGTTTGTTTACATGGCGCCTGGACCGGAGCGACAGCAGCGCTGGATACCAGAGGGCACCGGAAGGTAAGTACATCTTTATTGTTTTAAGTAGCCCGCTCCCGGCCACCTATAGTTTTTTTTCAAAACTCAGACAACCCCTTTAAAGGGTAGGTGCACTATGGTAGCCACGAGCCCTAATATGGCATGTGTTATTGAGACAGCCCAAAAACGAGTCCAGAAAATGTTATTATCTGTTGTTTGCAGCAATAGTCTCTTAGAAGGTAAAACGTGTACCATGTCCAGAGACGGAAGAATGAGCAGAGACTATCAATTTACAAAAAAACGGTGATTTTGTGTAAATTGTTTTTCCTCAAATGTTAAAGTTTTATATTAAATTTTATCACTAAATTATAGAACACCAGATTATTTCAACTCACTGGTAAGTGGGGTAAGGATTAACAGATCCATTTACATTCTTGTTTTCCCGGGTTTGGCCATTTAAAGTATTAACCTGTAAAGGGGGGAGTGGGGGGAGCCTAATGCCCCGAACCTATACTTGTGGCTGAAATCTGAGTTCGGGGAGCTCAATACACAATGTCTAAATTCTTATGACAGGTTCCTTTTAACTGACCAAGACAAACCCTTTTAAGTCATAGTGGATGGTAGAGCTAATACGAACATGTGTGGCAGTAAGTGGCAAACCCCCACATATCATCCTTGTAGTCTAAAGCCGAGTTGTTTTTTAATTTTTACTAAAATTGATAGTGTAAAAACTACTTGGACATATCATGTTATGACTATGGATGAGCTGACCCGTACCTCAATGTTTGAGTTGGTGATGAAAATTGTGGATTCGGGTCCCAAAAACCAGATTTTAGCTAAAAATATTCAGTGTTCAGGCCTACCCCCGCTGTAACAACCGAGATCCGTGCGGACACCATTTAAATGCTGCAGCTTTGCTGATGACTTTTAAAGGGTTAACATCCATTATCGGTGCAAGCACTAATCACAGGTGTTAAATAGTACTGAGCAGACCTAAACCGATTAATACCAGTGGCAGCATTTAAAGGTTTGACACCCACAACCGGCACCACCAGCACTAGGCATGAGCAGGCCTGGTGAAGTTCGGGATAGACTGATTACTGTGATCAGGTGGTCAAATGGCAGGGGGGGAGGGGCGATGCACAAATTGATGAACTTCTAATAGAACATTGCGGATTACAGTCAGCTAATCACTAGCCAACACCAATCACGGGTGTTACTGGTGGGTACCAAATCCGAACTTTTGATCGAGGTTTAGCCGAGGTCGTCAAACTTGAACCTGAACAAATTGAATCTTGGATGATTCACTTACCACTAATGATCACCTGTTTCATCAATAATAGCCTTTTGGTAAGACTCAATGGAGCAGTCAAGGTTTGCTTCAGTGGTGGTGCCAAAAATTGCAAGTTACCACATGATCCAAATAGCCTTGGCCCCTGATATTTATTATAACTGTTGGAAAAACTGAAGAGGTCACATGTTTACGGGAACCTTCCCCCCCTGACTGGCTGGGACTTCAGATCTATGGCAAGGAATGTGCCCTGGGCCAACCGGCTTGGATTATTAAAATTGTCCAACAAAGCCTTCAGTGAGCTATAATGGGATAACTTAGTCATTTCCAAGTTTTGGCTACACTTTGGAGGCCAAAGCCGTAACTCTACCACTTCACGACCCACAGTGTAATCGGAACCTTTCAGTTTGAATATGCTTTAACCAAAAGAAAGGGAAGAAAAAAAACAACACAAAAACATTCAAAAAGTGGAAGCTTTTTTTTTAATATTGCTCTACCATCATCCTGAAAGGCATAATAATTTGACGTACACATCTGAACTGATTGAAGTTACAGAATCATGTCTCCTTTTTGCATTTAACAATATATACAATATAAAATAAATACATTTACACAAATGGACATATTTTCTGGAGCACATGGTATGATACACAGCACAAAAATATACAGTTGATTGTATTACAGATGTGAAGCCCATCGATAACTATAGACATGGTTTTATTTGAAATAGTGGTTATGTTGCACTCCTGGAGTATTATAATTATCTTATTATAAATTTTTTTCAATAATTTTTTTACCTTTCACCATCCTCACCCATCAAAACGTTATCGAAATGTTTTTTCTTGGCAAGGTAAAACCAAGAAGATTTCATCGCTAAAAACACTCATTGTTACCCATTTATTTTCTCCTTAAGAAAAAAATAGCAGTTTTTTTGTACATTTTTGTTCTATCATTCAAAATATTCTCCTCAATTTGATTGAGATATCGAGAGTGCGACTCTTCACAGGCGTGTAATCATCGTATTGCTTTAAATAAAGAAAAAAAAAAAAGACAAATAATTTAAAAATTAAATTAAAAATCTAAATAATAATTTACAATTTTTTTTTTTTAAATCGTACACCCTTTATATTATCTTGCACCTCATGCTATTTATGTCATATGAACAGAAATATAAATAAAACGTCATCCACACAAGAAAAAATAAAATAAAATTATAAAATAATATATTTATAATATATACCGTATATATTATTTTTAGCCCCTTTCAATTTCTAAACATGTTTTTTTAGGTTCAATGCAGCATATAATAATATTCTAGTATTTTACCTAATTTTTTTTTTTTTAATGAGCTCAGCAGTATTATCAAGAGTCTAAATTGACTGACGGGGCCTAAATTAGTGCATTCAAATGATTTTTTTCCCAATTTTTTTTGGGGGGGTATTTGCAATTCTAATCTCATTGGTTGACACATTTTGAGCATGCAGCTATACCCCCGTACTGTAAAATAGATGCATGCTGCTAAGTTGCATTGATTTTTTTTTACTTGTACATATATATTACTTTATATTGTAAAAACCTTAAACAGTAAAATAAAATAAAATATTATAATTAAAATAAATAATCTCATTCAATCAGCACCTTTTTTTTTTTTCCTCCAAGGAGTAGTCAAATTTTACCTACTTGTACAGGGATGTGCCAATTTCTGAATACCTATCAGAGCTATATTTAAAGGTACAGTACTCGCCATCTGAATGAATTGCTAATGATGAGTAATCTAAAACCACACTACAGTCACTTCTCTACTGAGAAACCACAATCTACAATATAATCCTTATATAGCTAATGGTAGATACACAGTATTTATAGGATCAGGCTGCTGTGTTTCATCAACCCGTTGTATTCTGTTTAAAGCACACAGAGTAGCAATAGTGTTGGGAATTTTTTTTTTTTTTTAGCAAAAAAAAAAAAAAATCATATGGTTTGCAACAACACAGAGCGAGTTATTAACAGTTGAGATGATTCGGAAGAAGAAGAAGAAGAAGCCATATTTACAGCACTTGAAAATTCAGCTTAGTTAAATGTAGAAGTAGAAGATATATTTGGTGTTCTTTTAAGAACCATTTAAAAAGTCTTTTTGTTTTTTTTTTCAGTTTTTGACTATTTTTATCCTTTTTTTTTTTTTACATTTTATTATTTTTTTTCTTTGAAAGCCTCAAGTTTTCTTGTGTGATTTTTCAATTAAAGTTTTATTTTATTTTTTACGTTTTATCTGCCAAGGTATAGTATTTTTATTTTTTTTGTGTCGAAGACTATGACCAGGAAACCACAGATTAAATGACTGTAGGCTCCCGAGGAATTGTACATCCAATATTGCCTCTAATTCTACCCTGTGTCTAAAAGCGCACATCACTAGAGTCGAAAAAGCCACAAGGAGAACAAGACAACAGGAATCGGAAAAAATGCATTTGAGAAGGTAAAAAATAATAATAAAATTAAAAAAAAAAAAAACAACAAAATTTTGGGCGAAAAAGCACCGGAAACATGAAAAGCTGAATTATGAGATTTTTTTGAACAATTTTAATCACATTTGTGTACATTGAATGTGGGCGTTCACATGATACAGGGAGCAACTATTAACACTGATATATTGGCAGAGCGTTTTGATGTTTTTTAAGGTAGGTGTAAAATTTTTCGGCGGGGTAGGTGTGGGATTACATTAGATGACACCTTTTAACAGTCTCATACAGAAACAGATTTCATGCAGCAACGATAAAGGTTGAAAAACCACACTGACTGCTTTAACTATCTGTAAAAAAAAAAAAGAAAAACATTACATAAAAAAATCAAAAAGAAAAAAAAAATTACAATAATTTCTTACATTATTATAATTTTATTTAACTCGGCTGATATTATATACACACATATGTATATATTATTTTTCAGAGAGTTTATTGCTGGCCTTTGCATTACCTGCAATATTAATATATTACTTTACATATTGATTTTTTTATTTTTTACAATTTTCATATCGCAATTTCACACTAAAGTTTATCTATTTTTTTTTTTTTTTTAAGACACCGTAGCAATTTCCAAGCGTCCTCATCACGGGGAGTGTTAAGCAGGTAAGACTATTTATATACATTGCAGGTGGAATCTAATATTGAATTCAACAGAACATATAGGCTAGGCTTTACATTGTAAGAAACTGGATTTTTTTTCTTGTTTTTTTTTTTTTTTTTTAACCAGACTGGCACACAACATTAATTGCATCCGTGGTAATATGCACCATCCTTCATCTATTGCTTGAATTAGAGACATATCCACAATAAGAATCAGTAAATGGCTGAGAAGTGATAAAGCTGGTACAAAATAATCTCGATTATATAACAAGAAAAGAAAAAAAAAACATTTCAAGAATCATAATTAAAAAAAAAAACCTTCCTTTAAGGATTTCAATGTCCACATTTATTGTTCATCGTTGCCCGAACCAATACGCAGTTTGCATTATATTATCATTTTGTTTTGTTTTTTATTAAATTAATAATATTTGTTAATTAATATTGCATGGATGAGTAAAGCTCAAAACTATTCCCTGAAAAAAGTCACATCGTACCTAACCGAGAATTTTTTTTTTTTTTTTGGAAGACTTCAAAAAATCAAAAACAAAGGAATCGAATGGCTGGGTGGCCTAGATGGAAATCAAAACCAAATAAAGCAGCCAATGACATGTCGCCCAAGGGTAAAAAAAATTAAGGAATCTTAAAAGCGCAGTCACTTTTTGTATCAGTTACGCTGGATATGATACTTCATCAGGGATTCCATTCGATAGGAGGGGGGTTGGGGTGGCCTTGTGGTCCATATTTGATTCAGTGGCATCCTATGGATTTCTGTCCTTTGGCAGGGCTGGCTTCCATCTCTCTTAGTTAAAGACTTTTTAAATTTTTTTATTTTTACTCTTTATTGTAAGTTCAGCAGCAAATAAAAGAAAAAAAATCAGGAGAGGAAAAAGTTTCTGCACAGTTACATCGCAGACGTAAAAGTCGAAAGCTGCTCCAGTCTTGCTGCTATGGACGTCAGTGCAGTCTCTTGCTTTAGATTCAGTACATTATTTGCCATAATATTTTGACTTAAATTTCCCTTAATTTTTGATCAGTGGTGCTATCGGGTCACCAAAGATTCTTTTAGTCAGACCTTGGCCTCAAGCATTTCCAAAAAAAGTTTATGCATAGGAACTTTCCCCTCCAGTTTGATGTTGTAGAAGTGTTGGACAGCCTTAGTGGACGTCTGTCGGAGCAATGGCAAAGTCATTAGCATCTTGCCGGCCCGGCGAGGGTCTTCAATGTGTTGGCCGGCTTCGTAATCCTGAAGAGCCTCGTGTAAGACGTCCTGAAGTTTTTGCACAGCTTCAACGTCTTCTATATGCATGGAGTCTGAAAAATAAAGAGAAAATACATTAATTATACATCACTATAAACTTAAGGAGTGTCAGTAATAGTGACAAAAAAATTCAAAGAATTGGTTTTGATGTTGGATTGATTAGAGCTCAACACTCAGCCCCCTAAAAATTAGCTGTTCACTAAAGCTGACAAACAGGAACAGGAAATCGAAAGAATGAAACAGGAAGCAGACAGCTCCATTTCCTGTCTGGTGGTCAGACGAGGTCACTGTAATTCAGCTTCTAGTCACTTCAATGGGGCTCGGTTCTGATCTGTAGGGGTGTTCTAATATTGTTGACCTATCCTTAATCAAGGTCATCCATGTTTTCAGCTCAGATATTGACAGATAGAACAAAGATTCAAAAAATATCTGGTAAAAACAATTGGATGATAAAATTTTGAAAACTAAAGTGTGATTTTATGTATTATTTGTATATTTTAATCAGAAAAACTTTTAAGAATGTAACATAAATCCACAAATTTAAATATAACATTTTAAATTTTTACTGGTGTCTACTAACATTTTTTAAATTTAAAAAAAAAAAATAATAAAATCTGTGACTTTTTTCTTTTTTTTTTACAGATTCTTTATATGTTTTCATTCTCTTCTGCTCTGTTTTTCAGGACAATCAATACATGGAAGAGCTCCTGTTGCTATTTTTCTTGTCCCAATGATACTTCCTCCTGATGGTTGGACACTTAGTACACAACAAAAGAATTATGATGTCATCATTAATGAGTCGATGTTATCTGACGAGCCGAGTGCGCTAAGCTAATTGATTATTAAGAAAAGAGACATATATTGCTAAGTGAGGCTTAACTGCTAGGCCAGGCTGGGGAGCGGAGGCAGCAGACGGGGAGATCCCAAGTCATATTGGCAGGTAATGACCGAATATTACTGGGGTAGCAGAGTAGCAGAGATGAGTTTTGTATTTGGAGACATTTATGAGACCCTTACTCAAGAATACTGGCTTCAAAAATGTGACAAATTTGGGTAACCTGGGTAACATTTTTGCCCAATTAGCCCAAAAATGTACAACTTTTTGGATATTTTTGGCAGAGCTGTAATATATTCCTCTCCTACTTTTACTGTAACGTTATTTCGCCATTGACATTGACATTTTTGAGGGTTTTTGTATTCCATAAGACCCCAACTACAAAAACTAGTTCCATGTTGAGTAGGATACATTATAATTTAGATATTCCCCCACTTAAGGCACAGAAGTAGCAAGTTTTAACTTGACACTTAACTGGTTAAATGGAGTGTTGCAGCAACCCTTAAATTGACACTTAACACATCGAAAGCTTTTGAAAAAAGTCAAGTTAACATTAGCTGCACTTAACCAGTTGTGTGCCAATCACAGGCAGCACCATGGGGCAGCACATAATGCAAATGTAGAAACGGTGCGGATTAGACCCCCAGAAAGTGAACACAAATTCCCCTTTCCACATTGGAGTTTATCGGTACATAACACAACGATACACGATGCACCGGGAAGTACGACCAATATGAAGATCTCGGAAATCCGCCTCGGAAAATAACCGTTTTGTCCACATTTAAAGTCACAGCAACAATATTGCAAATTGCTAATTGCAAAATCAATTAGGAAAAAAAAAAAACATTCTAAAACCGGTCACGCATCCCGTGTCTCTCTGGGGGGCAATTTGGGCAGAAGGTCTCATTTCACTCGAGCCGCGCCAAATCACAAGTCGTCATCCGCAAGTAAGCAATAGCAATCTGGTTTTTCATTTTTCAGAGCGGCTGAGCCCAGCCTGAGATTGATCGCCGCATATGGCCCCAGAAAACAAACTGTCAATACCTTGAATGCCTCAGAATTTGAACAAATAGCCGTCTACCCATTGAAGCCGCTCGTTGCATCCCATTTAACAGATTTTATTGACAGTTTCCTTCTTGTAATTAAAGGGAAAACTACTGGCCAGAAACCAAGATAAAGTTCAAAGAAAGGGTCACAACAAAAGCAGATGGAGGGGCACGGCACGCCTGTCAATGGTACACGCCATCCGAGCACGTTATCGACACATAGGTATCTACTGATCAGCATGTGATTAAAGACAGATCTATAGGCAACTATATGCTAATGCTAAAAGGGACTTAAAGGGACATGGAAAAAGCATTAGGGCCGAGTGCCCAATGATCTTTACTTATCTCCTTCCATCGACTGCTTCAGTATCTCACACGGCTAAATGCTTGGTTAACCTCTACCTATCCGGATCACTCAGTCGAGCCTCAATCAGATCGGTTCTTCTTAATCGTGTCGTCAATAGATCCATATGCCCTAATTTTTTTAACAACGGTTTCCTTTGCTTTGATTGATCTCGTGGATGGTGAACTAGAGACTGGTGAGATGTTTGGGCAGCAAATTGACATGTGAAAGGGCAACCTCCTGTCTGATGTATTCTGATCACTGCCACCACTCAAGACTCAAGGTAGGAACCGAGTAACTCAAAAAGAGTTACTTCCAATTTGGAGGACCCGACCTGAGCAGGTTCTACATGGTTGACTGTTCACTGGAATTATGCTATTGCGTTTTGCCTGTGGTGGTCACTGTTGGGACTGACCTCTATAAGAGTGGCTTCTATTTTGGGGAACCGGGCCTGAAACAGGTTCTACATGGTTGAATGGCGACAGTGTAAGACTGCATTTCGCCTGTAGTGGTCACTGTTGAGACTGACCTCCAAGTCAGAGAGGCTTCCAATTTGGTGGACTTGGCCTGAAACAGGTTCTACATGGTTGAATGGCGACAGTGTAAGACTGCATTTTGCCTGTAGTGGTCACTGTTGAGACTGACCTCCAAGTCAGAGAGGCTTCCAATTTGGTGGACTTGGCCTGAAACAGGTTCTACATAGTTGAATGGCGACAGTATAAGACTGAATTTGGCCTGTAGTGGTCACTGTTGGGACTGACCTCCAAGTCAGAGAGGCTTCCATTTTGGTGGACTTGGCCTGAAACAGGTTCTATGTGGTTGACCGTTCACTTGAATGATGAATGAGTAATATTTCATTTTGCCTGTAGTGGTCACTGTAGGAACTGAACTCTGTTACAAAAGAGATTTGCTACGAAAGATTGACTTCCACTCTGGTGGACTCAACCTGAATAGGTTCTACATGGTTGACCGTTCACTTGAATGATGAAAGTGTAATATTACATTTTGCCTGTAGTGCTCAATGTTAGGACTGACCCCTATTAGGCAAAGTGGCTTCCGCTCTGGAGGACCTGGCCTATTGGTTGCCTCTTCATTTGAATAGTGGAAATGTAATGCAATGATTCGTCTGTAGTGGCCGCTATAGGGAATCAGTGTGATTAACTTCAGCTTCCTCTGGGAATATCTATGTATAAATGGAGAGGTTTACTAACACATTAAGTTATTGTGGAAAAACCCCTTTAAATCTAGATGTAGAGTTGAGATAAGGCCCAAGTCACCACCATATCACAAGAATGTGCACCTACCTGAATTAGCAAGAGCTATAGCTTTGAGAGTGACAAATTCTTCCTTCTCCAGTTTCATGCTCTTATACTTCTTGACAAGTTGCAGGATGGCGTTGTTCAGTTCCAGCAATCCTGCCAACTTGGACTGGTCTTCGTCCATGATGTAGTCTTCAGCATAGACCAACTCGTCCTCGAATGAGAGGGATCGGTATACAATGCCCAGTATCAAGATCTCCATCCATGCGCTCTGCAGGAGGCTCATCTGATCGGCGAGGGACAGGGTGGAGAATCCTGAAATAATCATTAAAATGGCGATTAACCAAAAGAGAAACCAAAACGGTCAAGAAAATTCTGTCATAATAATCTACAATGTTCTAGAAGAACAGAAGAGTGAGAACATCTATTAGTCATTTAAAAGAAGATATCAGCAACTTTTGTGTCGATTTTGGTCGATCAGTCTGTTTCCTTCCCACTAATCTGCCTATCTATATATCTATTTCTTTTGTATCTATCTTTCCATCCTTCCCTCCTATCTATCTTTGGTGTTTATGTTATATACACTCAACTATCCATAATCTATCTATCCATTTAGTTTGCAATAATCTATCTATCTATCTATCTATCTATCTATCTATCTATCTCATATCTATCTATCTATCCATCCCATATCTATCTATCTATCTATCTATGTATCTATCTATCTATCTATCTATCTCATATCTATCTATCTATCTATCTATCTATCTATCTATCTCATATCTATCTATCTCATATCTATCTATCTATCTCATATCTATCTATCTATCTATCTCATATCTATCTTTCTCATATCTATCTATCTCATATCTATCTATCTATCTATCTATCTCATATCTATCTATCTATCTATCTATCTATCTATCTATCTATCTATCTATCTATCTATCATATCTATCTATCTCATATCTATCTACCATCTGTCTATCTATCTTCTATCTATCTATCTCATATCTATCTATCGATCTCATATCTATCTATCTCTCTATCCATCCCATATCTATCTATCTATCTATCTATCTATCTATCTCTCTATCTATCTATCTATCTATCTATCTATCTATCTATCTATCTATCTATCTATCCCATATCTATCTATCTATCTGATACCTATCTATCTATGTATCTCCTATCTATCTTTTATCTATCTCCTATCTATCTATCTATCTATCTATCTATCTATCTATCTATCTATCTATCTATATCTATCATCTATCTATCTCTATTATCTATCTATGCCTGTCTATTTCTATCTATCTACCTTTTTTTATCTATCCTTCTATACATTTTATTTACTTTTATTTCTTTGGTTTGGTGAAGTCCATTACATTTATGAGAATCACGAGAGGTAAATACGCCGTTAACATAACATATGTAGAATAGCAGTTGTTCTGGGCAAATGTGCGATGTTGAGCGTTAATGTTCTCATTTCCATGACTTTCCGAGGGGGAGCTAATAGATGTTACACTCATTACGGCAGACTGTTAATTTTCTCAATCACATTACAGGCAATAGAAATATCTACTGTAGGAAATAACTCCTTGGCCTGTTGGTAAAGTGCAGAAGTTTGCCAGTTGGCAGCTAACAATGACAACGACTTAATAAAACCATCAAAGGGGATTAGAAGTGATTTTCTTAAGGGGGTCTTAAGACGTGTCTGGAGCTTATATCGAGCGCCTTGTGAGAGGGAGAACCTACGGAGAGACGGCTCGCTGCCATCCATTGTCACTGTACAATGTCACATAATAGATGTATCAATGTGAAGGAGAGGAGGCACCATCTACCTCATGCCTCAACTACCCACAGATCTCATCTATGGAAGACACAGGTACATAGCACAAATATTATACCCCTGCCCCCCACCGACATCTATATTATCAGGACTGGGATCCTCGGGCCCAACAGTGGAGGATGCTCTGAAGATGATTGGTCATTTGGCCCTCACAGAAGCAAGTGCTCATGGGAAAAACTTCAACTTCTCAATCTTTCTACAGTATCTATATTTCTATTCACAGTATTATCTATCTATTATCTATGTACTGTACCTATTCATTTCTTTCTTTCTTTTCTTTCTTTCTTTTTTCCTTTCTTATCCATCTTCCTTTCCCTCCATTCCCTCCTTTTTTCCTCCATTTCATCATTTCATCCACCTTTTCACTCTTTCTTGTCTTCTTGCCCACCCTAACCATAAGCCCTCCCCTTCCTTCCTTCCTTCCTTCCTTCCTTCCTTTCTTTCTCTTTCTTTCTTTCTTTCTTTCTTTCTTTCTTCCTTCCTTTCTCTTTCTTTCTTTATTTCCCTTTCTTCTATCCTTCTATTCCCTTACTCTAATTTCTTTCTCCTCCAAATCATCTTTTTCTTCCTTCCTTCCTTCCTTCCTCCCTCCATTTCTTCCATCCTTCCTTCCTTTCTTCTCTCATTCTTTCTTTCATTCTTTCTTACCCTTCTTACCCTCCCTATAAATTCTCATATTGCCTTCTATACTCAATCCTTTATTTCTTTCTTTCTTGTCCTTCCTTCTTTCCCTCCCTATTATTACCATTAGCATTAGTACCATTATTCTTTCTTTCCTTCCATTTCCTTACTCTTATTCTTTCTTTCCTTCCATTTCCTTACTCTTATTCTTTCTTTCTTTCTTTCCTTCCATTTCTTTACTCTAATTCTTTCTTTCCTTCCATTTCCTTACTCTTATTCTTTCTTTCCTTCCATTTCCTTACTCTTATTCTTGTCCTTCCTTCTTTCCATCCCTATTATTACCATTACTATCATCACTATCACTACCATCATTAGTACCATTATTCTTTCTATCTTTCCCTCCATTTCCTATATCCATTACTTATCAATCTATTCTTCATATTTCTGTCCCAACTACACCTCAGATCTATCTTCCTAGTGTCCTCCTTTCTTTCTTTCTTTCTCTATAGTTCCTCTAGATACGTATATTGGACATATCTGTGATCCAGGGGTTGTGCCCACATTCAGTGTATTATGTCTCTAATCATCCGGCACTTTCCCCCTTTCCTGTTGTCACTTTTTGGAGGTGGATAGAACAATGCACTGGCGTTTATCTGACAATGCGCTTCTTTCTGTAGGATTGTGGTTGCTATTTGTCTGCGGCAGCAGATGGACAGAGAATATCGCCTGCAGCACCTCGCGATGACAGTCTCCTCTCCCCTCCCGGGCACTGCTGTTAGTAAATAATTAGATTTACACATTCCCCAATCTCGCCACATCTTTCTAGCGCATAATTAAAAGCGGGATGATTAGGTTATTGAATGGAAGGAGGAACTTTTTTTTATTGAGGTCCATTCATGATTTTATCAGGGCCAGCACTTTTATAGTTGTCACGAGGGTGCAGGCATCCAATTTTTCTTATCTGCCTGATTAATACAAACGCTGTTTCAGGACGCATTAATTAACAGATACAAATCTACGTTCTCATGGAAGGATCGATACGGAGAAGAAAAGAAGCATCAATGTGAATTTAGTGCTGATGATGGAGAAGACACTCCATTGACGTTTACGTGCACGGAAACGCTAAGGTCTCTCCGCAATCCCCCTTTGTCCCTGCCACTTACAAATTAACCATTTTTTATTTTTTTTTCCAGATCTTTCAGGTCATACAAGGTTTTTCGGGAGAATTGTTGAGGTTTAATTAAGGAGAAGGTGATAAATTTGGCCACAAAAAAAGCACACATGCCATCCACTATGTTCACAAGTTTTTGTGGTAGTTTTTTACAATGATTGTACCCAAAAATCTTACTTACCCGGTCGCGATCCAGCGGCGCGTTCTCAGACGAGGATTCGGGTCTTCCGGCGATTAACTAAGGTCGTGCGCCCGATGTCCACCAGGTGTCGCTGTTGTGCTGAGGTCCGCCGAGGTTCGCCGGAGTTCACCAACCTGTCCCCGGTGCATGTGAGTGATAGATTTTGCGACACAATTCGGTTTTTAAATTCCGCTGTTTTTCCGAATCCGTCAGGTTTTCCGTCGGCCATGCCCCCGATTTCCGTTGCATGCTACCCAGCGCCGTTGCGCCGAAAATCCGATCGCGTGCACCAAATTCCCAGTGGATTTTGGTGCAAAACTGAAAAATTCTGAATACCCGACGAAAATGCGGCCGCAAAGCCCTTATTAAATGACCCCCATTGGGTTCAGTTTTGAATTGAGGTTCCTTAGTAAAATTATCCTGGTGGACCACCTTTTATCAACCCATAGTAGACTCTAAATTGGGTTGTCTTCTGCTTGGAATGTAGGGCCAATTATACCCTAATATCATACATTGGCAACATTTTCAGATTGAGATGCCTTCATAAAATGAGCCTGGTGGACTACCTTTCACCAACAACTAGTAGACTCTAGATTTGGGTGTCTTCTTCTCGGATTCTAGGTCCCATTATATCATAATATTACAGCTTGGGTCCAGTGTCAGATTGAGGTTCCCTGATAAAATGAGCCTCGTGTTCTAACTTTAGTCAACCTCTAGTAGACTCTAGATTAGGTTGTCTTCTGCTTGACTCCTAGGACAGAACCTGCAGAACATGAAGACCTGTTGGTCAAATGCTCATTGACCAACCAACTTTCAGACCACCATTCCTGATGAGCTCTGCATGATTCTTTCTACCACCGGCATCCACTGCTGTTAGTCGGGACATCCCCAAACATGTCAAATCTGGACTTTTTTCAATTTTGACCCAATACAAAGGCCCTTAAAACATCTTCAAACATACACAGAACCCAGGTTATAAAATTCCATAAACAGAACTGTCAGGAAGCCACAAAAATCTTGAATACATTTTTTCAAAAAATTTCCTGTAATTTGCTACCATTGCTATCAGTTGATGTCACGTGATCATGTGCCGGCTGGAGAGATGTTCTCATGCATAGTGACATCATCTCAGCAGCCATTGATTGGCTTACACTTGGGATGGATTATACATGGGATGACGAGAACTCATCAGCAAAGGGGGGGATAGCTGGCAGATAACCACATCAAATTTGCATGGGCAAGTTATTTCAAGGGGTTGTTCACTTTTGTTAAACAGTTTTCCTGTTCATTGGATATCCTGCAGCTGAAACCCTCTGTGGCACCATGAAAGGAGTCGGGGAGTATTATACAAACTCCACAAAAATATTACCCCCCCATGTAGGGTGATTTTTGGTGATTCACACAAGAGCAGGAGCAAGAGGTCTACATGTGTTCAAAATATGCATAGTTTAATTAAAGGGAAAGTTGATAAATCAATATGTCACTGGAAAGTCTTAGTCAATAGCTAAGCTGTCCTATGAATATTTCATTTAATGAGGCTCCCATTATCTGCTCAGTATAAACCTGTAGTAAAGTTCTGATTACACACAAGAGTAAGATGATGTGGTGCTATATAGGGGCACTCAGCAACAGATGGGCATGGACTCTATGTGTAGATCTAAATCCTTAAAGAAGCTTCTTAAAGGGGATGTAAAAATAACGGATAAAAACAGCGCCACTCTTGAATATGGATCACTTTTGGTATTGCAGCCCATAATCATTCAAAAGAATAGACTTGCAATACCATATACAAGCTGCAAACTAAAGTGGCGCTGTTTTAGAAAGAAAAAAAAATGAGAAAATAAGACCTGTCCAGAAAGTTTCAGTGCATCTCATACCTTCCCTTTAAATATTAAAATGAAAAAATATTGAAAAATCCTGTAAGGCGACGCAACCATTTTGGCACTTAAAGGGTCTGCGTATAACATGTGGCATACTCACCCTCCTGCCATTTTGCACTAGGATCCCATGTGGTTGACAACAGTGCCATAGGCAGCTGTCAACTATTTTTTTCCTTTTTTTTTTTAACTTTTTTTTTTTTTTAGAAAAAAAATGGTTTTTTCGCCCAATGAACCGATGCACTTTGCAGTCAACTTAACAAAAAAGGCTAAGCACAGAAGAAGAAAAAAAAGTGTGAAGGACGAAAAATATCTGACGGCTAGCCTTCAAAAATACACTCGCACTTCACAAGGCATGAATGTTTGTTTTCACAGCCGAGTGTTGACAGAAATAGGCTGCAATAACGGCACATGGATTTAACCCCTCCTAGGCATTCCCGATCTGCGCCGGTAAGCCAGAGCCTGGACCGAGATGCCGGCGCAGATCAGCGCTGGGAGCCGGTGATGGGTCTGTTTTGATGCTTTGACTGCTGTTTGTGTGTCGAAAAGCTGACACATTAGACAGTCGTCAAACAGGGCGCATCATCGCGGAATGCTAATTACACTCTAATGACTCGCCGCAATGTTGTGTCAACATCGCATAACTATCGGTATCAACCTTAAGGATACAAAAAAATTGCAGATTTCTACCCCTCCGTTCACACTCTTCCATGCTTCTAGGCGGAAGATTTCTCAGTTTACAAAAATTTGCCAATTTCGGGTTACGGAAGGTGGACATTACAGGTTCTATTGTCGGAGGGAAATTAGATAGCAGCTCATTGAAAGTTTGTTTTCACTTAAAACAGCGCCACTGTTGGGTAATGGCTGTGTCTGGTACTACAGCTGTGCCATAGTCATGACCATGTCTTGTTCATCTAGACACAGATTTCACATTTCATCAAAAAATGTGGCCAATTTCGCCAAGACAAAAAAACTTATGGAAATTAGATTTAGTTTTTTTCCCAAACCAGCGCATCTGTTGGGTATTGGTTGACTGTGGTACTACAGTTGAGTCATGATCATGATATTAAGCTGAGACATAGATGGCTGCTGTCTTTTGGGGGGAAAAAATCCCAATTTTACAATTGGTGTAGATTTTGCAAAAAAATTTTTGGGAGCCAAAGGCATAAAATAGAAGTGTAAGTCCAATTTTTGATGTGTGTCCCATTCCATGTTGATACAATTGGGAATATGGCTAAAAATACTCAGACAAAAATTTCATATTGATGCAAATAAGGCTCCTAGTGCACTGGGGGTCGAAGATATGATGTGACATGTCAGAGGGACTGGACTCCTAATCAAATCTGTCAGCCGGTTGTGCCGCTGGATAATTCCACACCAGCTTCTGGTCCTAAATAATGATGGAACTTAGATAACTAGCTAATTGTAATTTTTTGTTTTAAAAAAAACAGCGCCACCACCGGGTATTGGTCATCTTTGGTACTACAGTTAACCCAAAGTAATGATCATGGCATTGAGCTGAGACATCCGGTAGGTGGTTGTGCTTTTGGATAATTCTACGCCAGGTCCCACAGACTAGTAGTGCACCCTAAGACAAGACTTCGCCCAAAGTGCACCGAGAATCTCATTTTCATAAATATAAAAATGTATTTTTCTCGAAAAACTACAGATTATTTATGATGTGACCTCCCTAATGAGAATACCCGTGGGATGATTTGGTAGTTATAGGAAGGATAGAAGGGCAGGAGAAACATTTTGGAGTGTTTATTGTATTTTATTTGGATTGCAAAAAATGTATTCAATTTCTCCGACCGCCGTCTGTCATTTGAAAGCCTCCTTGATGGAATATAGATTTGCATTTGATATTTTTAGGCTGCTATTGACAGGGCCAGGTCCGGCGATTACATCACTACACACCAATCTCTTGTTTGCTCTTAGCTGTACATCACTTTCATCTCAGTGAAACCACGCAGCCCGGCGCTCGCGGTACATGTCCCTCTCAATCCATTAAGGACAATAGATTCCCACTAAACAAATATTCACTTGTCAGGAGTAGTTGAGGCACAAGATTCATTCAGCAATACTAAGTGTGTTCTGCAACAATTTAAAAGCCGTAAATTGGGCATTAACAAATAGCAAGATGCTACCCGCTCGCTCACGTCGTGACCTTTCATTTCAGCGATTTCACAAAGTGTTAATGAAACACGGCGCACGGATGGGGATAATTGAGAATGCCATTCTTGTAGTGGGGCTGTGGAATGACTTTTACCAGGTATACAATGAGATACGAAAGCTGTTAACATCATCATTTCACTTACACTTGTGGATCATTTTAATATTTCCCTCACCCTCAACCTAAGTGCAAGCGATGATATAAGTGGGGGGTGAAAAGAAACCAAGTTGAAGAGTTTCCAAGGGTCTAGTGCAGTGGTGGCGAACCTATGGCACGGGTGCCAGAGGTGGCACTCAGAGCCCTTTCTGTGGGCACCCAGGCTATCACCCCAACACAGTGTTTGCCAGACAGGACTCAAGGTTTCCTCCTGTGGTCCAATGCAGTCCAGGATGTGCCATGCTCAGCGCCAGTTTAAAGCGACATCCTTGGCTACCAGGGCTACAAGAGGAACGAGAAGGTGTGGATAGAGACAGATTATTTTTGGAGCTTCTGCACTGGAGACCCGGATTCTTCTTTTTCAGGGTACGCTGGAGGGAAGCTACAATCCAAATTTCTCCAGCAAATTTCTATTATTTTGGTGAAATCAGGATGCCAATATGATAAGTTACTGCTTAGGTTGTCATGTTGGCACTTTTCGACATATAATTGGTTGAAGTTTGGGCACTCTATCTCCAAAAGGTTCACCATCACTGGTCTAGTGGATAGAGGGGCTCCAAAATTCTACCCATTGCCCAGTGACAAATTACTTAATGGGTTCAACATCTGAACTTTATGGGGCTTTACCATAGTGGACTACAAGGGGAGCCTACTAAAGAGTTACAGGTTCAGATCACCCTCTAAATTACCCTTGGACGCCTATGTAAATCAATGGATCCCAGACGTTGCGAGGGGTGTACCTGGAGTCTCCTGATTCTTCTAATTGAAGAGTTTCCAAGGTTCTAGTATGAAAACAGTTAACATAACCATTTCACTTACACTTGTGGATCATTTTAATATTTCCCTCACCGTCAACCTAAGTGCAAGCGGTGATATACGTGGGGGGTGAATAGAAACCCAATTGAAGAGTTTCCAAGGGTCTAGTGCAGTGATGGTGAACCTTTTAGAGCCCGAGTGCCTAAACTTCAACCAAAAGCCACTTATTTATTGCAAAGTGCCAGCGCAGCAATTTAAGCAGTAATTTATTTCTCCTTGTTCTTTGACAACTTTCAATCCTTCAGCCTCCTAAAGACACCAACCCAGTTGAAAGGAGGAGAGCAAATTCACTAATCATTTGTAGGAAGGTTCTGCAGGCAGATTCTTTGAGTCCTGTCTGGTGAACTTCATTCTGGGGTGATGGCCTGGGTGCCCACAGAGAGGGCCCCGAGTGCCGCCTCTGGCACCCGTGCCATAGGTTCGCCACCACTGGTCTAGTGGATAGAGGGTTTCTAAAATACTGCCCATTGTCTGGTGACAAATTACTTAATGGGTTCAACATTTAAACTTTAAGAGGCTTTACCATGGTGGACTATATGGGAGACCTTCCAAAGATTTACGGTTTTGGCTCACCCTTTAAGGCGCCCTTGAACTCGAATGTAAATTAATGGATCCCAGGTGTTGCCAGGGGTGTACCTGAAATCTCCTAGTTCCTGGTATTTTTTAGTTTGCACTGCACCCGGATAAAAGTTATAAGGGGTAATAGGACCCACTTTGGCCAATAAGTGGCCTCCATGGACCATGAGATGTAAGTCCCGTTAATCTGGGAACATAACTTACTTTGTTGTTCTCTGGTCTGAGGAGGCCAGTGATTGGCTGACTCCACAGAACTTTCACCCGGAAGCATTGATAAAAACTAGAAGTATTGTAACTGTAGCATGCTCAGTATATTATCTTTGTTTCCACACCCCTACACCTTGGGTTTTTCCAAATCTGATAGACCCCCGGTCTCACTTTCCAATTGGACAAATTAGAAGCCATTTGTAAGAAAAAATTAATTATGGGAAAAATGTAATCAATGTTTGCCAATATATAAATATCAAATCACAATAAAAATAAATCATAATCAAATAAATATAATAATAATAATATATAAAATGGAAAAAGGTATGTAAAATAAATTAAAATAATAATAAGAATTATATATATATATATATATATATATATATATATATGTTGAGAATTACTCTATATATTTATGTATATTTGCTGAATATATAACATAGTTTTTTATAAATAGCTAATATTTCATTTGGGCTTTTTTTCTTTTTTTTCACAGAAAATTTTAAAACACACAATAAATTACAACCGGGGAATTTCGATCTGTTACCAGATGGACGGATGGGTAAAAGAATTGCTACTTTTCTGATGAGAAAATGACTGTCTTGCCCCTGAAGGTATAAAAGCCGGGCTATAATGACTTGGCAGTGCTAGAGACAGAGAGGCTTCACAGTTGACCCAGTAGTGGGTATATTCATAAACATTGCCTCATATGGAGATTACAAATCTTACAAAGCAAACAGCGCAAATCAGCAATGACCAGAGGGGATTGCACAGCAGAGCTGGAAACGACTTTGATTTTAAATGGGGTTACATCAACACAAATGCGTCTGTGACTCTATATTGGATGGATCGCCTGTGCGCAGGGTCATGTTCTAAGGGTTTACGAGAGTCTCTACGAATAGTACAGGTTAGAATCCTTTAACAACTAATTTATAGAACTAAAGTAACAAGTTGGATGAATGAAAAGAGCAAATATACTGATAATGTAGCTATAGAAGAGCTGAGGACCTACTCTCTTCCTGATACAAAGATGCAGTTTTACATGGGACTGCTAATAAACAGACTGATGGAATAATGAGGAATAATGAGATTAGAGAAGACTTTTAGGCTTGTACCAGCTGATGAGATGACCAAGGCTGCCTCCGTAGCTCAGACGTGTCTGGTAAGGTCAAAGATCAGCTGCTTATGTGGGATTGGACCTTAAGGATAAGACCTTCTATCATGGCCAGTTACGGCTTCTGCGCCAATCGCCATATGCTAGATCTCTTACTGTTACCATGAAATGCGTAAAACAAAAAGTTTACAAGAAAGTCAGATTAGTGGGTAAAAATTATAAACCACGACGACAGAGGTGGTTGACTGTGCAGAGAACGGTTGTCACAGGTCCTATATCTGCATGTTGCTTTTTATCTATGGGGTCATTGAAGCCCCTAAATGGTTTTAGTTTTTTACCCCATTGGAGACTTTAGTTTTTTACCCCATTTGCCTTTCGTATAATCTACCTTTATAGTCATGTGGGAATGGTAATCTTCCATAGATATTGTCCGACTCTAATCTCTTGACCTTTGGTCTTCGTGTTCTGACATGACTATATTGCATCACTTTTCAACTATATTCTCTGTTGAGGTTATGATGGATGATAAGACCATCAAATTTGGAATTTTTGGGTGTCAAACAGATTGCAAACCTAAAACAGATCCATAGAAACTTGGGTTGTCGCTATATGGATTATAGAAGAGATATATTCTCCCCTATAAGCAATGCCTCCAAGGGCGAATACCTATGTAATCTAACATCATAGGGGATATAGTGAACTCCAAACTAGACTCGTAGCGTTCAATGGATGTCCTACGCGGGATAGAGATATAATGTCTTTTTAACCAAATGCTTTAAATGTTCTTTTAAACACCATGGATTATTAAAATATTTCCCTTTTATATCTCATTGTAATATACATTGAATGTTCTTCGAGGGGCAGAGGGGAAAAAGGGACAAAAAAATTTCTCGGCCACCGGATGACCTATTTTTGACTGTGTAAAAGCCTCAGTCGCCAGCTTTGGGCTTTGTTCCAGCTCTCTCTCATGTCACGTCATGTTATTGAGCTGAAGCTCTGTGCTCTTTTATGTCAATACTAAACAGCTCGCATGCCTCGCAAGCCTAATGGGATGTGGAAGTTTTTCAGGAGAGCACATCTATATGGCACATAGTCAGGGCATGGGCTGTAAGTAATAAAGGCTAGTATGATAAACTTTAGTTGGTGATTAAAGATTGTTAACAAGACCATACCATGTCCCAGGGGACTAGATTATGATTTATACTCCATTATACAATAGGATCTTAATTATAGGATCATAATCAACACTTATTGACCCTAAAAGTTACCTAATTCCATCGGCCTGTTCAGTTACCTGATACTGTCGCCTCCTTCCAGTTATGAGATACCGTTACCCCCACCCATCTAGTTTTCAGATACTATCTTGCTACTTCCTTTCTCATGACTACTCACAGAGGACATTGGTGTCTGCATCTTATCTACTACGTGTATAGAGATTGTGGTCATCATTTGTAGAAATGAGGTAGGACCGGGCCGAAAGATAACTCCAAAAATTCAGGCTGGAGCATTTCAGTAAAGCCTTCGGAAGAGGGGTAAGGAAAGCAATTGTACTGGGAGTTTGGTTAAGACTTAAACCTCTTGTGGTATCTCTTCTGTCTTAAGGACAAAGAATTGGACAAATCCAACCCTTCTTACCCCCAACATCTGCCATCATAGAAGTGTTGGGCTCCCCCATAAGGTTCAGATAGCTTTATGCTCCCACCAAAACTGAGGGACCCCCAAGAAGCTTGACATCTTATGTCCCCAATGTGGCCACAATCTGATGGAAGGTAGGACCTCACTGTGACATGGCCAACTTAGGAATTTTTTAGAAGTTAGTCTCGTTTAGAACTTAGTAGTAGAGAAAATGATGATCGTTCTGCAACAGTAGCCCTATTGACCAATGCTTGTGTTTGGTATTGCTGCAACCCTTAAAATGGATGGAGCTAAGCTGAGACCTACCTAGAACAACCTATAAATGCTTTTTTTGTATTTCTTGCCAATCATTCTAAGCTATGTGTAGCCCTCAGTCCCATTTGCTTGAAATTTGAACAGCCCCTTTAAGGTCAAGGCCTGTTTATACGTAGTTACGTAGGAACTAGGAATAGATCATAGACAGCTGAATGCTCCATCATTATTCCTATCACCATCTAAAATAAAAAGGTTTGTAGTTCTATATTTCTAAAAAAAAATCTATTTAACCCTTTCCTTTGTCCTGCACACAAGGTTAAAACCCAACATTGTTGCAAAGCATTGAGCCCGAAGAAAAAAGTGAGAATCTGCCTGATTGTAATACACCTAATTAGCCATAGGCAGACTCTTAATTGCATACATTAGGATGATTCCATAGTGGAGATTAATTCTAAATATACCCCAGCAGCTGGTTAAGATGCCATGGATTACAGTGTGGACTGTACTTTTCCATTTAATTAGATATCAAAATTAAGCAGCAACAAGCATTTTGACATAACGGGGATCAAACCGTCGGCTGGCTTCCCCGAGCTGCACTAAAGTGACCACTAAACGGAGCGGCACAGATGGAGAGATATTAAATGCCGCACTGGAAAGTCATTTCAAATAATAAAATATCAATATTTACATTTTAATTACCCCTACCGCGAGGCGCTCCGTCATCCCCGCTATTGCCGACACAGCAAGGGGTGGTAAAATGACATTGCGGCTTGCCCTGATAGAATATTTTATTTCCATTAAAGAGTGACAAGTGTTTTAAAGGCAGTGACACCCAGTGTGTGAACAAGAAAGACAGTGGATCAGAAAAGTCCTATTAAGGGAATACATTTCCCGAAAAAAGGAAATTGACTTTACAAAGCTAATCCCCTCTTGACACAAATATTAATTTTCAAAAATGTTTTGTGTGTATGTGTGTGTCTGAAAGCCTGCGGTGGGAATATCACTTTAAAGTGCACAGTCGACGTGTGACAAGGGTAAATGTAAAGCAGAGAAGCCATTTAGCCTATATACTGCAGCATTGTATCGAAAAACAGGGGGAAAGAAAAACAAAATCAAAAACAACAGAGTTGTCCAGAGATGTCATCAAGGACATTGGTTATCGGGATTGGCGTTGGCATTGATTGTCAAGCTTCTTGGGATCCCTCAGTTTTGGTGGGAGCATAAAGCTATCTGAACCTTATGGGGGAGCCCAACACTTCTATTATGGCAGATGTTGGGGGTAAGAAGTGTTGGATTTGTCCAATTCTTTGTCCTTAAGACAGAACAGATACCACAAGAAGTTTAAGTTTTAACCAAGTTACGAGACCAAACCAGAGAATTTATGGATTGTTAAAATCTGCATTTCCCCAAAAGTTTTACACATAACAGAAGGTGACTTTTTGGGGGAAAACATTTCAAAAAGCATTGGGAAAGACAATCCATGGTCACGGAAAGTTGATGCCACCATCTTCTGACCCCCAAACCAGTGACCAACTGGTAATATGGATTCTTTACAGTCACAATGGACTTCTCAACTGATCCATAGATGTCCAATATCCATGCCATACACACTATAGAGGTAGTTCATGTACTGGGCACTCTATAGGGCCTATAAGAATATGCATAAACGTTTCCGTTCTTTTGAGTATGTGAACCTACATAGTGGTCGTAGAAACATTTAAAAAAAAGGAGTTCATTGAAAGACTGTTGTGGGGCCCTTCTAATAAGTTTAGAAGATATTGGTTGAAGCACTGGAAGGAACTTCAAGGATGATATAGCATACTTTGTGTAAAGGTCTCTAATTTTTAATAGGTGAGCACAGTGACCATAACGGTATTGGAGCACTTGCTTCAATTTTGATCCACGATAATAATTATTTTATTTATATAGCGCACACAGATTACGCAGCGCTGCACAGAACTTGCCAAATCAATCCCTGTCCCCACGGGGCTTACAATCTAATCAACCTACAAGTGTGTTTTGGAGTGTGTGAGGAAACCAAAGGACCTGGAGGAAATCCAAGCAAACAGAGAACATACAAACTCTTTGCAGATGTTGACCTGGATGGGACTTAAACCCAGGTCCGCAGTACTGGAAGGCAGTAGTGCTAACCACTAAGCCACCATGCTGCCCTAAATGGACATATCTATAACGTTTGCAGGTCACCATCTTTGTGTCGTTTCCACTGGGTCCTCTGGGTTACGCCCACACCCCAAATAAGATAGTAGTAAGTAAGTTGCTATTGTATGTATGTGTCTGCCTCGGAAAGGTGAAATGGAGTGGGGAAATCTATGTGAGGCCAAGTGAATATGTTGGCACTATTTACAAAAACAAACATTAAAAATACATATAAAATACATAAAAAATATATAATAATAATCGAAACAAGATATAATAATTCCAAATCTACCAAAAAAAAGCAACAAAAATCAAAATGCAAAACAAATAACCCACAAGTCCATTTACAAGTGTTTTCTGATACCACAACAGAGGTTCAAGGCTGAGGTTCTAGATAACACTTCCACCATTGCGACCCTAGAAAAGCTAAGATACGGAATTCATCTTAAATTCTCATTTTTTGAACAGTTTGTTGAATAGTTTTAGACAGAATTTTTGATAAAATTAGACTCTAAAGCCTCAAGGAACTTATTTTAGAAGACATTTCAACTTTCATCCTAATATTTGGATGGATTTTATCGAACACGGCCAATGACTAAGACGGATGTCTAACCCACGTGAGTTTTTAAAAAATACATTTTATTTCACAAAGCTCAAAAAAAAATTGTGATTTCCGAATGCAAAAGGGATGGAAGTGAAGAATAAAAGGCGGCATCATCCATAGATATAGATGTTATCAAACATGTATTCATAAAAATTGGCAGCATAAAACCCTCGACATCATATATATTCCGAAAGACAGAAAGCGAGCAATAACTCTTTCTGCGAAACGTCTGTCGATGTGTCAGGATCTTAAATGAATTTATTGCCCTTTAGCAGTAGCAAGATGAAATTCCACTGTCACTAGTCACTACACAGATACAAACACATCAAGCTGTTATTATGGAGCCGGGGTTTGGATTCTACCGGGCGACGGAAAAAAAACACTTCTAACGTTTCCTTTAACGGAGAGTCTTCCCTATTTCCTAACGTCTAGCACCTTTTAATTTCTGTAAGAGCCACGCTTGAAAATCTTAATTAATTGTTCCATACTGCTTCAGGATCATTATGCAATGTAATAAAGGCCGTGTAATTATGAAATTTCACAGCCATTACCAAGGCTGATGGCTCGTATTTCATCATCAGCTGGACCCAATGGCTTTTAGCTACTTTGCTCCTCTTTGATGAACTACAGACAGATCTATCAGGAACCAAACAGTCTCCAGCCAAGGCGGTTATAATAGCAACCTACAGATGAAGAAGCCTTACATACAATATACTATAAATCTACACACAAATGCAGCCGCGTCGCCCGAGGATGACACGGAGAGAGGATAGAATGGCTGTCGGGAAGGATTGGGGATGGAGAAGAGGGGAGGGGGGGGCTCGGCTGAATGAATAAAGGACTTCCATAGCTTTGTCTTCTCACAAGGTATGATTTTGTAAAGAGGATGATTCTTACTTGAAGATTTCAACCATCAGAAAAAAAAAAAAAATCAAAGGGAAGAAGATGGATGATGTTGTCGCCTGACTAGGAGATAGAAGGCATGGCATTATTCTTTCCTACATTTTCTTCAATAAGAGGCAAGGATGTGTGTAAATTTATAGCAGACTCCTCTATCAAGGACTGAAAGGGGGAAAAGAATAGATATTCAATATTTAAAGAGCATCTGTCACTAGGATAGAACTGCTTCAATTAGAAAACGTCCTAGAGAAGGTATGAAGGCCGTGGGTGGAAAGGCGTAACTTCGAGATCTTGTGTAATATTTGCCCTCAAAACACTATGGGGCAGATTTACTTACCCGGTCCATTCGCGATCCAGCGGCGCGTTCTCTGCGGTGGATTCGGGTCCGGCCGGGATTCACTAAGGTAGTTCCTCCGACGTCCACCAGGTGCTGCTGCTGCGCTGAAGTTCCCCGAGGCCCGCTGAAATGCACTCAAGTACACCAGCCTATTCCTGGTGAAGGTAAGTGCAAGCTCCGCGACATTTTTTAAATGCGGTGGTTTTTCCGAATCCGTAGGGTTTTCGTTCGGCCATGCCCCCCATTTCCGTCTCGTGCATTCCAGCGCCACAATCTGATCGCGTGCGCCAACATCCCGGGGCAATACAGGGAAAATCGGCGCAAATCGGAAATATTCGGGTAATGCGTCGGGAAAACGCGAAAGGGCCCTTAGTAAATGACCCCTTATGCCTTATATTTAGGGTTGGACACTTCATATGGTTCAGAAGCTAATTTTGGTAACCAACATGCTCATGGGTTGTGATTGAGACCACAATGATACCTCCATAGCTATGTTCCTAGCTATGTCCCTAAGTGAGAAGATTCTTAATAAAGGACCCTGTGGGCCCACAACAACCTATCACATCTTCTGTAGGACTCTTAAAAAGAGAAGGCTCATCCTGGATGTCCCTTTACCATTTCAATACTGAATACAGATGCGTAGGATTATTTTGTCTAGAAGAAATATACGAACCAAGATGATGGAAAATTGGGCCAAGACTGGTGAGTCAAGAGAACGATTAAGGGTGAAACAACCACCATGGATTTTTTTCTATCATATTGTCCACTTTTCATCTTGTAAGACCATTGATCATTGACTCATCTCGTCCAGATAAAAGGTTTTCAAAGAAGTTTTTTATTTTGCCAAGTGAGACCCAATCAGAGGTCAAACAAACACTAATAATAGTGTGACCTTCTCTGTCATGTAGTCTATTGGTTTAACCTCTCTTTGACACACATTGTCCTAAGTCCATCGATAAAAGATTTCAATCCAGGTCTACATTGTGCCACAAAAAGACCCTAAATATCAATCAGGTGTAAACGTGACACCATGATGGTTTTGATGCCTCTGATTTAGCTTCTCATCGAACCCATCTTGTTTAAGTCCCAGGCATCAATGGTTCCAAAGCCAAACCATATTTGGTCATGTGAGACCTGGCAAAGCGAGAGTGCACAAATAGGTAAGTTTTGGCTGTTGACCTACTCTTCTGGAGGTATTTCTATAAATTAAGATGCATCAATAGGCTCGTCGTTATTAACGAATCTAAGTCATGGTTGGACAAAGTAGAGTATACCTTACCATAGAGGTGGGGGAAAACTCCTTTAGCCACTTTTATACTAAACACTATATAAATAAATATATATATATATATATATATATATATATATATATATATATACCTTATATACTCGAGTATAAGCCTAGTTTTTCAACACAAAATTTGTGCTCAAAAACCCTAACTCGGCTTATACTCGAGTCAACTAAAAAAATAAAGTCAAAACTCACCTTTCTGACATCACCTGTATGTCCTCTTCTGTCTGGGACAGTCTGAGACAGAAGAGGACCTATGGAGGACGTCGGAAAGATGAGTACAGTGTTATTTTTTTTCCTACTACAGGGGCTGGGCAGGCTGTATGCTACAGGGTTTGGGCAGGCTGTATGCTACAGGGGCTGGCAGACTATATACTGGGAGGCTGTAACCAATGCATTTCCCACCCTCGGCTTATACTCGAGTCAATAGGTTTTCCCAGTTTTTTGTGTTGAAATTAGGGGTTTTGGCTTATACTCGGGTCGGCTTATACTCGAGTATATACGGTATATATATATATATATATATATATATATGTACTATACATAAAGGATACTACTATACTTGACCTTGTATTCAACCAGTCTATGAGTGTTTTTTAACCACCCTTACTTGAATCATTTACACCAATGGTAAGTACTGGTTGGCCCGGAAGAAGAGCCCATTGATACTAAACCTGACTCTTCATGGATTTAATGATTATCTAGTGTTTAATAATTCATATTATGTTGTAATTATGACTTTTACACACTGTGTTAAATAAAATTCCTTTTTTTTTCCTTCAGTGGTTTTGGAGCATTTTTCTTTAATTCAGGCAAATAAATGAAAGATTTCAGGGTGAGAGGCTTGTTGGATAGAAAATTAATAGACCACGAAATCACCAGCAGGCAATTTGAAATTAATTAAGCAAGCTTATCAAGCTTTTAAGTGCATAAAAGGCAAAAAAAAATACCTAAAAAATGTTTAGGAGAAAACTAAAAGGAATCTCTTTGTAAATGAATGGAAAAGCAAACAAATACTTATAATAAGATGATAGGAAGAAGATGACCCCAGACAGACAACACACTGGTGGCTTCATAGAGGCCACGGCGCAGAACATGTTGGATCTGGATATTAGATGGATGGACAGATAGATAGATAGATAGATAGATAGATAGATATGAGACAGATACATATGAGGTAGATAGTTACTAAGGGTCAGCGGAGCGCATTTTTGTTGGGTTCCCAATGATTTTCCCGGGATTTTGGTGCACGTGATCAAATTTTGGCACATCGGTGCCGGTTTGCACGCGACAGAAATCAGGGCCATGGCCGGATTTGGACAGCGCGGATTCGGATAGCGCACAAGTTTTAACATTTAAAATTGTGTCGCAAAACATGCACTTACAATCACCGGGAAGAAGAAGGTGAACTCCGGCGGACCTCGGCACGGAAGCGATACACGCAGGAAATTGGACACATGACCTTAGTGAATCGCGCCGGACCCGAATCCTCTTCGGACAACGCACCGCAGGATTGTGACAGGACCGGGTAAGTAAATCTGCCCCATTATGAAGACCCACATTTATCTGAGCTTGTAGACCTGAAAGTTGGCGTACAACCTCGGAAAAAGGTGAAATTCGTGGTGCACAGCCAGAAAATGCACCTAATTCCCCCATTATGTCACCTCCAGGCCAAGTGGGCATGTAGAGGTGTGAAAGGTGATGCCGTCATCGGCAGAGTGGTCAGCTGGGGCCCAATGTCTGCATACTGCCTATAACCTGTGCCCACTCATGTGCAATTTTAAACTTGGTCATACCGGTGTACAGATGCCCCACCGGAGCCTCCTGCTAGATTCAGCAGGTGCCAAGAGACAGTGGCAACATCATACACTCGGGCACTTATATGGCCCAATAAATTAGGTATGAGATAGACACAAAGATAAATATGAGATAGATATTGAGATAGATTTATGTTATTATTATGATTGGACACACACACAGTGGACTTATATAGAGGTTTGGTTATCTATAAGAAGAAAGAAAAAAAAAATCAATTTTTGTTGACACTAACAAAAATTACATTATTAGTTTTCAGCATTTTTCATCCACTAGAAAATTCTTCAGTGTCCCCTGAGCCTCTTCCATCATCTCCCCAGGCCTAAACCTCTCAATATGACTAACCAAGTATCTTGTTAACTATCTGCAGGTCGATAATCAGCTCGCCTCTCGAAGGGCTTATTGGAAGCCAAGTCAAGAGTCCTCGTAGCCGGGACTAGATGAGGTTCATGTCAACTGGTAATTATGAGATGTGGAAAATCCATTTGGACTCATGTGGAATAACCTCATTACTGGAGGAATTTCCATGGACTGATATTGAGAATTTGATAACATTGCTGTAAATCTCTCTGGAAAATTTTGTCAAAATTTTACAAAAGGACCTGAAGCTCTTTTTTCAGTTTTTTTTTTTCAAAAATACCTGATTAGAATTTTTTTTTGGCTTTGTATCCAGTGGATCAGATAACCCATCCCTTGCCAGGAGTCTACGTCAACGATCTGTAACAATCTGCCTCCTACAGAATAAGTAGAATCTAACAAAGTTTTGAGCGTTTTTGATACTCCTCCGGTTGTTAAGCGGAGATGTGATGCCACCATGAGACACTGTGATGTCACTCAACCTTCCTCATGAAAAATATAAATATTTATGAAAAATCTAAAAAAAAATAGTGAAAAAATACTTATTTGCAAAAGATTATTTTGCATTTTTTTTTGGGTTGTGCTTCTTTAAAGATATATTTAAAAAAAAAACCTAATGGCGGTGGGTCATTTGGGGTTTTGTGTTCAGTGGTCAAAACGGAAATAAACTTTAATGGGGTTTATCCATAGATGTTACCGTGAAGTTACCATGGGACATGTGATGGCACTCACCCCAAACCAATTATTATTAAAAACAGATATATTTTTTAAAAAGTCCAAAATTCACACATAAACTGAAGAGTCCAGTTTTAGATGTTCTGAATTATGATAGGCCGATAGATAGATGATTAGATAGATAGATAGATAGATAGATAGATATGAGATAGATAGATAGATAGATAGGAGATAGATAGATAGATATGGGATAGATAGATATGAGATAGATAGATATGAGGTAGATAGATAGATAGATATGAGGTAGATAGATAGATAGATAGATAGATAGATAGATAGATAGATAGAAGATAGATAGATAGATAGATAGATATGAGATAGATAGATAGATATGAGATAGATAGATAGATAGATAGATAGATAGATAGATAGATAGATAGATAGAATGGTAGATATAAGATAGATAGATAGATAGGAGATAGATAGATAGATAGATAGATAGGAGATAGATAGATAGATAGATAGATAGATAGATAGATAGATAGATAGATAGATAGATAGGAGATAGATAGATATGAGATAAATATGAGATAGATAGATAGATAGATAGATAGATAGATAGATAGATAGATAGATAGATAGAATGGTAGATATAAGATAGATAGATAGAGATAGATATGAGATAGATAGATATGAGATAGATAGATAGATAGATAGATAGAATGGTAGATATAAGATAGATAGATAGAGATAGATATGAGATAGATAGATAGATAGATAGATAGGAAATAGATAGATAGATAGATAGATGGATAGATAAAGAGATGGATAGATATGAGATAGATAGATAGATAGAAGATAGATAGATAGATAGATAGATAGATATGAGATAGATAGATAGATAGATAGAATGGTAGATATAAGATAGATAGATAGGAGATAGATAGATAGGAGATAGATAGATAGATAGATAGATAGATAGATAGATAGATAGATAGATAGATAGATAGGAGATTGATAGATATGAGATAAATATGAGATAGATAGATAGATAGAATGGTAGATATAAGATAGATAGATAGAGATAGATATGAGATAGATAGATATGAGATAGATAGATAGATAGATAGATAGATAGATAGAATGGTAGATATAAGATAGATAGATAGAGATAGATATGAGATAGATAGATAGATAGGAAATAGATAGATAGATAGATAGATAGATAGATATGAGATAGATAGATAGATATGAGATAGATAGATATGAGATAGATAGATAGATAGATAGATATGAGATAGATAGATATGAGATAGATAAAGAGATGGATAGATATGAGATAGATAGATAGATAGATAGATAGAAAGATAGATAGATAGATAGATAGATAGATAGATAGATATGAGATAGATATGAGATAGATAGATAGATAGATATGAGATAGATAGATAGATAGATAGATAGATAGATAGATAGATAGATACATAGATAAATATGAGATAGATAGATAGATAGATAGATAGATAGATAGATAGATAGATAAATATGAGATAGATAGACCTTTCTATTAGTTTTTATGTTCTTCTGGTGACACAAAGAATAAGTAATGTCACCATGGGACATGTGATGTTACTCATCCCTCTAAGATCCAATCATAAACAGATAAATATTTATAGTTTATAAAATAATTTTAAATAAAATTATTCAAAAATATTCAAAAACTCAGACATAAACTTTAACAATTCAATCCTCTTTTTTTTCCCTGAAAAGGTCCTAATTTTCTCCCAAAGAGCGTGACATTTAATAACACTTTGGTGTGGGGGATTTTACTTTTTTAGACTGTTAATAAGGAAGATATGGTTTACTGCCTGGGTATTCTTCCAACTTTAATTAATTAAGCAAAGCTTTTCCCTCCGGAATATTGGAGGGTATCTATTAACACCGCGGCTTGTGAGCAGAACAGATTTACAGATTCAGAGGTAATTGTTACCTATTCATTCCTCTGGACCCCCCTCTTGCTGGGGCTTGTTATCAACTTGGCGAAGGAAGCGAAGAGGATGAAATAAAACAAGGGGAGCACTGATTACCATCTTCTAGTCATTGATAATTTAATTGTAGTTCTTAATCTGTTCAATGAAATACAACAGAGGAATCTGATCACCGCAAACACAAAAGACAGTATAAAGTATCATCCCTGTACATTATAATAACGCTCACTATGGTTACCATCAAAGTGGAGGAAGTTATTTTTTAGTAAAATAGGTAAAATCGCTGAGATTTTGTTTCTCACCTTTGCAATGATCGTAGAATAAACTCACCAATTGATTTATTTTAAGTGTGATGCAGGTTTGTGTTAAAGTTGCAGTGTGGTGCTAACAACCAGCTTGTTATTGCTTTATTCCAAGAATCCGTCAAAGTTGCAGTATGGTACTAACAACCGGCTTGTTATTGCTTTATCCCAAGGATCCGTCAAAGTTGCAGTATGGTACTAACAACCAGCTTGTTATTGCTTTATCCGAAGGATCCGTCAAAGTTGCAGTATGGTACTAACAACCAGCTTGTAGTTGGTTTAGTTGACCTGTGATGTAAGGTGCATCAAAGTTGCAATATGGTTCTAAAAAACAGCTTGTAATTGGTTTAGCCCATCCATAATGACGGTGTGCCAAAGTTGCAGTATGGTAATAAAAACCAGCTTGTAATTTGCTTAGCTGACCTGTGATGTAAGGTACATCAAAGTTGCAATATGGTTCTAAAAACTAGCTATTAATTGGTATGGCCCATCCATTATATGGGGTGCATCAAAGTTGCAGTGTGGTGTGAAGAACTAGTTAAGAAGAATTGCTGTAAGTAGCATAGCCCACCAATAAATCCAGGGTTGTGGAAAACCTCAACTTTAAGTTTGGGTTTGGGATCTGGGTGTGTCGAGGGTAAATTGACTCCCCTGGCTACTAGCCATAGCTCTGATTGGTCAGGGGAATAGCCATGGCCGATCACAGCCATGGCTTATAGCTAGGGCTATACAGCCAATCTGGTAATATGTGCTGGTTGTGCGGGAAGCCGGACCTGAGCTTAAAGTACATCTAAAGGACATCTAAAGAGCTTAAAGGGCTGTATGCAAATGAGCCTAAGGGACTCCAGGCTCCATAGGTGTTAATGGAGTGTGGAGCCCCACAGGCTCATTTTCATACAATCTTTCATCCTGGTGCTAGATGTCCTTTAGAGTTCAGTTCTACTCATCTCTGATCATGTGTCATTACCCCACCCCATTCCTAATGGGTGGTTCTTATCTGTGTAGGACTAAAATCATTGCAAAAAAACCTGCTAATTATGGATGAAGGGTATGATTTTGTCTCGTATAAACCAAATTAAAGGGGTTTTATATGATAAAAAAGATGGTTTATGGCTTTGATATCCTATTCCTTTATGATTGGTGAAGGTCTGACCTCTAGGGCATCTACACGTCTCTGTGCTAGGACTACCAGTAAAGTGACTGGAGTAGCTAATTGCCCTTAATTCTCACAGTTGTTTTGATATTCCAGGTCAGATCACCATCGATCATAAAGTGATCTATGGTTAGTGCTATATTATCTCATGGGAAAAAAAAAACTTTACTAATACTTTTAAATCAACGATAAACACAACTATTACTTTATACTGAAGAATCTCCATTCCATCTAAAAAAAAAAAAAGACACTTTTTTTTTCAAAAAATTGACTTTTAATCACATCAACTAACAACATATTATTCCCACGACTAACAGGCCACGGAAAAAAAAAATAGAAACGCCGTTAATCTATTTGATGCCTTTTTGGCACTGATGAAAAGATGCCCCAATTAAGTCATTTATTAAAGTTTGGGTGGCAGTAGGGACGCAGTTAGGGGAGTGTGAAAAATTTTTTTTGCAATGTCCATTTGAGTCTCGTCTGTGAACTTTGCATGAACCGACAGGAATAATGTAGTGTGATGACAAGCCAGTTATACCTTCCACTAAATTTGCTGTCTGGAATGAACTGAAATAGTGTTTGGTTTGTGTAATTACGTCCATCTATCTTTATATTCCGCCGGCATATCGCAAATTGAAAATACTAAAAATTGACTGTTGGTTCTGATATTTAATGATTGCCAAAGACAAGACTGTGATTTATTAGTTACTTACCAATGTGACATATTTGCATCTTATTAGATGGAGATTACTATTCCTTGAAATGCGGACGAGGCCTGATCATGTCTGATGGATTGATTTGATTTGCAAATGTAATCAAACTAATAAGAGGGAAAAAATGAGCAATAATGCCTTGTTTTTCAACTGGCAATCACTCCCCTGCCAACAAGGATGATATTCCTGACTAAGCAATCTTTACACCGTCTCCCTGTCTTCTTCAATAAACAAAGGGATGTAGAGAGCTTTGATAAGAGGATAACAAGACCACTCCGGATGCACGGCGAGATTACAGTCTTCTCTACGGTTGCTGCCGCCGCTCTCGCTGACATGCTCCTCCAGCCCCGGCACGGCGGGTGCAATAATATATATGTCTCCATTGCTGCAGTTTTAAATTAATGCCGTCATAGGCTGGAAGAGCCTTGAATAGATTGCAAGCCTCTACATGAATAAGTGGGTCTGATAGCTGACGAATGAAACGAGACGGAGATTTATTGGGACGGCCGGTGGGAGCCTTCACGGAACGCGGGAGACTGGAGGAGTAGGGAGAAAAGAAAACATAGACACACACCGGAGTGGAGCTTATTGAACACAAAATATAAAATAAAAATGTCAAAATATTGGGGCAAGTCTCTTGATCAAATGTATGTAACGGGGCGGATTATTTTAGGGCTTGTACAAAAGGGCACACAAGCACTGAAATAATCGTAATTCATAGCGAACCGCCAATAATTGGGATTCTTTTTCTGTTTCCGCAACCTCCACAGAAAGTGGGCATGAAGGGGCGTGAAGAGGGCACAGTCCCCGCACTTGTGCGGTTGCCAATGCCATGCGACTGTTCAAGCCTGAAAAGTTTTTGGCAATAGAATTGTATACCAGTGCAGTCTCCCACTGGATACTGGTGCAAGGCGGAGGGGCAGGGCATTTTTTGGCAAGTCAGTGTAGGATAAATGTAACCCAATGAGGCTTATTTACTATGGATCCGCGGATCGTATTTCTGGTGGACTTCCTGACGTTTTCCAGATTTGTGCCGCTGTGACAGGTATTTAGAAGGAGATTGTGACGCACGTGATTGGATTTTGGAGCAGCTTTCATGCGACACAAATCGGGGGGCGTGCCGGCGGACGATCCGACTGATTCGGACTGTGCGCGGGATTTAAGATTAAAACTGTGTCGCAACCAATGCACTTACATGCACCAGGAAGAAGAACTCTGGCAGACCTGAGCGGGGAAGCGACACATGCAGGATATCGGGTGCACCATCTTAGTGAATCGCGGCACAGTGCATTATCGTCGGACAATGCACTTTTGGGAACTCCTCCGGACGGGTAAGTAAATGTCCCTCAATGTGTCTACAAAAATTTCCTGTGGACACCAATACAGTTCAAAGCATGTTGATTACCAGCCTGACGCTCATAGAACTAGTTGTTCAAAATGAATCAGTTGAATCCCATCACTGTGGACTACCCCCCCCAACCCCCATCTCTGATAAACTTTGCATTATTTGTAATGCCCCAGAGTGCCCATTAGACTACTTTTTACTTATACACATTATAAGAGGACCTTGATAGATGGGACACCCCATTACAGATTTGGCAGTGATGGCATCTACTGCCAACTCCTGCCACTGATTGTATCTGGTACCACTGGTTCATCTCCATTAGGACAAAGCACTGAGCTGCAATACGAAACAGAAACTGTAATTTATTTCTAATCCATTTCTCAAGATAGATAGAAAGTGACCACAGAAGTCACAGTGTGTGGGTAATAAGGCACCTGAGGACCTTAGTCCAGTTTGGGGCCAATCTGACTGCCAACTTTGTCAACGTTATTGTTCGGTAAAATATTTATTTGTAGCATTGAAGTAATAGGGCAACATCTACTCAGGAGTGTGAGTTATATCCTGACTGATGTTACATTGTATACATGGTACATAAACTAACAGCTATGATACAATTCATCAAGGTGAACTTTTTCGCATGCCCTCATATATATCGCTAGTAGGAGCGTGTTACATACCCAGTGGCAGTGGAAAAATTACGGCCAGAAGTCTGACTTTTAAGAAATGCTGACTCTCCTCTGTGGGTTGCCATTATGACCCAGATCCTCTTCCTTTCACTGACACACGCTATATATGTCCAGGGTCAATGTGTGATCCTGCCAGAAACATGCTGACTGGCCAAAGGTTTCCTCTTATGCAGGTAATTAATCCTTTTTCCAATGTGGGTTAAGCAGATGCAAGGCTGAGTCTAAGGAAAAGGAATTTTCAATCTGTCCCTATAATACAAGGGCTTTTATTATGTAAACATTTTCCCCTTATTTTTTTCCCTTTAAGCTTTCATCATTAAGGTGTCATTTTTTCTTCTTGTATTATGTATTGATGGATTATTATAACTTTCATAAGAATACTTTTTGATGCTGTTTAGACCTAAGGAAGAGCTCAAGGAACTTGTCTTTCGACATGATGGTGCCTTCCTCGAAGACAACCCTTGGGGTTCTCGTTGAGAGTGGGTCGGCTCTGATTGGTGCCCTCCCCTCCCCTTTACTATTGGATGGTGAGAACTCTTGAAAGACATCTCGCTACATTTCGCGAGTGTGGGAAAATAGAAGGAAAATAAGCACCATGCCTTCCACCGAAACTGGATCACTGGAGGACATGTTGAGATTTTGGTATGGGGATTCCATTGTTCCCTAGTGTTGTAGGACAATTTATACATTTTCAGAGATTTCACCACTACTTACTAAGACCAGATACCCCCCCTTATCTTAAAGTTGTTAGAACTTCTTTGGGTATCCTTAATAATCTGTGGGTATCCTTAATAATCTGTGGTGTCAGGTGGCCACTGTGCCACCCTCCAAGATAATATTTACATTAGGAGGTTGTGATTGCCAAAAGTTGATACTTGCCAAATTTTCGGGGATATTCCAGAGACTTCCAGTAAAAAATGTCATTTCTTCCAGATTTCCGGAGGAGCAGATAAATCTCCTGTAATATTTGAAAGTTGGCCAATCCTATTTATGATAGAATTGTGGAAACCCAAGCCTCGACAGTGACCCACCTCAATCGATGACTGCGTAGGTATCTTCTGCTATTGCGTCTGACAATAGAAACAATAACTGGTAATAGACACCATCTGAACCAGAGATGGGCGGGGGGGGGGGGCTTTAGGAAAAGATAAATAATTATTTTAGGTCACAAATTATTATAAATTTTTATATATTTGAATTTCCCTTTGAGGAAGACCCCTCACCTAACCTGGGTGACTTGTTGGATCCACACACGTTCTTGCTCTCCACCTAAGCTCTAACTTTGTTGTATATATTTCTATCCTACCCATTCCAAAAATTCTAAACTTTTTGCTATGTTCTACGAAGAATGTAGACATCTCCTCGACCAGTTTCATGGAATTTGATTGACTTATCCTTTTTCCGACATAAGTCCTCCGGCACCTATCTCACCGTAATACAGATGTACACAGGGTCATCGAGTAAAGAGACACCAGTTAACCTACGATGCTATGTGCCCGTGGCTCAAAGGAACACAAAGAATAAGACGAGGCTCAAGACGTCAGAGGCTGTTAAGGCAAATTCGAGGCTTCACCTCGTATGAGGATCTGTCATCACCGCAGCCACCTGGTTCTCCCGAGCTCCTAGGCCAGCCCTGTCAACAAGCATTTGTTAAAGTAGTAGCATATGCTATCCCTGGCCTCCTCCTTGCATTATTACCTAGATTGTGTGGTATCAATGTTCTGTAAATGAACATGCCTCTATACATATGTTTCACATTAAGCGGTGGTTTTGCAGCGCCGGGGAAGATCGATTGTATTCCGCACACAAACTTTCACTCCAACATTATTCCAATTGGAGGTGTTAATGCGCTGAGTGTGAAGACAATGGACTAAATCAACGTGTATACCGCTCCTCAAGACAGCGGAAGTAATAGGAAGAAGAAAGGATAGTGGTGTAGAGACACAAGTACAGCCATAAAACATGCGGAATAGGAAATGTACGGCGACTAATGTAACACAATGAAGCTGGAAAGTAATACGTCTACAACATGTAGGGCAAGGGGTAATAATTGTAATAATATCTACATGTGTTATATGTATGGAAACATCTAGAACTAGTGCAATGGATTGAGACTGTGTCGAGAGATAGATAGATAGATAGATAGATAGATAGATAGATAGATAGATAGATAGATTTGAGAAAGATAGATAGATATGAGATAGATAGATAGATAGATAGATAGATAGATATGAGATAGATATGAGATAGATAGATAGATAGATATGAGGTAGATATAAAATAGATAGTTAGAAATTAGATAGATAGATAATATAGAGATAGATAGATGATAGATGGATAGATAGATTTATAGATAGATAGATAGATAGATAGATAGATAGATATGAGATAGATAGATATGAGATAGATAGATAGATAGATAGATAGATAGATAGATAGATAGATATGAGATAGATAGATATGAGATAGATAGATAGATAGATATGAGATAGATAGATAATATAGTGATAGATAGATATGAGATAGATAGATAGATAGATAGATATGAGATAGATAGATAGATAGATAGATAGATATGAGATAGATAGATATGAGATAGATAGATAGATATGAGATAGATAGATATGAGATAGATAGATAGATAGATAGATAGATAGATAGATATGAGATAGATAGATAGATAGGAGATAGATAGATAGATAGATAGATATGAGATAGATAGATAGATAGATATGAGATAGATAGATGAGATAGATAGATAGATATGAGTTGAGATAGATATGAGATAGATAGATAGATAGATAGATAGATAGATATGAGATAGATAGATAATATAGTGATAGATAGATATGAGATAGATAGATAGATAGATAGATAGATAATATAGTGATAGATTGAATCTAGGAATCCAATAGCGCTCCATAATAAAAACTATAACAGTAACTGAAACGACAGAAGAAAACTGAAAATTATTGTTATTAGAATTGTTTTTCCAGGCTCGGGGTCTAAATCACATTCTGAAGTTCCACACTGAGATATCAGCTGCCGCGCTAAATTTTCTGCTCCCAAAGAATTTATATCCCTTTCCGCCCCTCTGTGGGTTTGCAGCCATTTCCCCGGAATGTCAAAGTCAATTTAGTGCATTACACTTTGCTGAATAAATCGGAGGTGAATTCTTTGCTAAAAGTGAAAATTTGATTTGTTAAAAGGAGCTTCAGGCAACTATTAATCAATATCTCTGGAGTGTCATTCCGGGGCTGTGATAGACACACATTCATTTAGAGATTGTCTGCCAGAGATAAAAGGGGGGCGGGGGGACAAGGGGCCGCAAACAGCTGGATGGAGGCAGCCGCACATCATACAGGTCACAGGGGGTCTTTACATTTGGGTTACAATCACATCTTGTCACATTAGATGATATTTTCTAATAATGTGGTATTTTGCCTGTAAATCCATTGATGCTCGCATGGTGGGATTTAATATGAACCAAATCAAACCTAAGAAGAGGCGTCTTCCTTAAAGGGGTTTTCCAAGCGAAACATATATAACCATATACTAGGTTCTCAATATCAGATTGGTGGGGCTCCAATACCCAGCACCCTCAACTTTTCTCAGCAGCTGATTAACAGAGGGGTCCCTGCACATCACTGCGGTCTGTATATACTTTACATTAGTGGTTTTTCCGATGATCCCCCATATCTATTTGTTCCTGGTGGGTTCCCTAGACCAATGAGGTATATAGGAATGTATCTTTATTAGGAGATTGTGCACTGTATTAACTGGATAGGACTGATAGGGTCCTTGCTGACAGTAGCTATGTATCATGAGTGAAAATACCACTTCTTAACATATCACTATGCGGGTTTTGTGCATTGTATATTAGTCTGTGTGTTGTCTTTGTGTTTCCATTTTATCCCTACGGGAAGCTTTTTTGATTAACTAATAAAGTTTATTGAATTTTTGATAACTATACATGGTATTTTGGTTATTTACTCATACTCAATAGGGGTGTATGTTTTAGGAAGGGAGGTGGTGTGTTTTGCCCTACGACCACCCCCATATATTGTTTGGTGTTCCAGAGAGTATAACAGGAAGCAGACAGTGCCGTTCTCTGTGTAGTGGTCAGGCCAGGTAACTGCAGGTCAGCTCCTTTTATTTGAAAAACAAACTAAGCTGCAGTACCTTGGTTTAGCCACTAGGATAAGTGGTGCTGTATGTTTCCTGCATTGAGTAAAAGCTGGTCATCTCATCTTATATACTGAGCCAGGAGGACACATCTGCATCGCTAAAACTACTCTTAACACAACCAATCTCTATGTAAAAACTAGGATGGTAACCAAAGATGATCATCTCATGCTACTCAGCTTGGCATATCTTGGGCAAGGAGGACACATCTGATTCTCCAAAGCCGTGCCTCAATCCATCACTACAATATGTAGACAGAATGTGCATCAAGGCTGCCTTTAAAAAGTAGGAAGGCCACCAAAAATGGTCATCTCGTGCTACTCAACTTGGGATATCTTGAGCCAGGTGGACACAACTAATTCTCCAAAGCCATGCCTTATTTAATCACTACAATATGTAGACTAAGTATGCATCGAGGCTGCCTTTAAAAAGTAGGAAGGCCACCAAAAATGGTCATCTCGTGCTACTCAACTTGGGATATCTTGAGCCAGGTGGACACAACTAATTCTCCAAAGCCATGCCTTATTTAATCACTACAATATGTAGACTAAGTATGCATCGAGGCTGCCTTTAAAAAGTAGGAAGGCCACCAAAAATGGTCATCTCGTGCTACTCAACTTGGGATATCTTGAGCCAGGAGGACAAATCTTCACTTTCACAACAATGCCTTTCACAACCAATGACTTTGCAGACCTGCGTTCAAAGTAGAGGATGGCCACCAAGACTGGTCATCTCATGCTACTTAACTTGGGATATCTTGCAGACTTAGACCTGCATTCAAAGTATAGGATGTCCACCAAAACTGGCCAACTCGTGCTACTCAACTTGGGATATCTTGTGCTAGGAGGACACATCTATTTGTTTCACAACTAATCACTATGTAGACTGAATATACATCAAAAGTGGTGGTAGTATGGCCACCAAAGCTGGTCATCTCATGCTACTCAGCGGGTGATATTGTGAGTCTATAGGAGACATTTATTCCTTCTGAGGCATTCGAGCCACAACCAATCATTATGTTACACTGTAACCATTTAAGAGTTTCTACAGTACTGACGTACAACACCATAATTTCCAGAGCAAATACAGCCTTTGCTCAGCCAGCCAGTCGAAAAATAGGCCGACAAGAAATTGTCTCTCCTATAAACACTTCAATATTGTCCTTCGTGAAGGCAGCTCTTCGACAATAATGCTTCATAAAACATTAATGTTAGTGCTGAAATATTCAAAACACTCTGATTGAATTCATAATAATCCAAAAATAAAGTATTCTCAGGCAAAACAGCTTTCCATCAAATTATCAAACCCGGCGGGTCATTCGCGCTTCTACGGGAGACATTGTTCAATCGAGTGATGTGCAATTGTCGGAACAAATTGGGAAACTACCAATTTTGGGTTGGATTTATTTCAATTAACGTTTTACATGGAATTTTTTATATTTATCTTCTTCGCCTGAAACGGGGAGGAAAGTTGAATTCGGCTGCCTACTTAGTATTTTCTGAAGCATGGAGTCGTTTTAGAGAACATTCTGCTCTGTTATCTTCCTGTTATGAAGATCTTTAAGAGCTTTAATGTTTCCTGCCTCCATTTAGGACCAGTGGACACTGAACATTTTTCTGAATGTCAATTAGACACTTACATTACAGGAGTGGCGTTAATGTCATTACAAAATTGTGATTTGGCCTCAATAAAAAAAAATTTCTGAAATAACTCATCCATGGTGGAGCACCCCGTGCTTAACCCTTGCAGGGTTAGTGACCAAGTGGAAGTTTTCCACTGTCCTTGACACTCTTTTCAGTGGGTCGTTGCCATAACTTTTCCAATTATAGTCATCTAGTTGCTAGTTGACTCAAGAATGAAACAAAAAGTTCTTCTTAGATAAGAAGTTTAGCCGCAGTTCTGGTATACTGATACAAAACTACTATGGTATAGACTCTACCAAACTACTACGAGAAACAGTCAACAGTTTGTTGACAGACATGACCCTCTTAAACTATGCCAAGCTCTTATAATGTTTTACTCATATACAATGTTGTGTAGATCATTTTTGTGACTATTTCCCTCAATGCTAATAACTACAATAAATGTTATGTAAGCAACAATTACATAAACATTCAAACTCAAGAACCTTCAGAGCAACAAATCCAACTCAAGTGGTCAATACTTGTTTCCTATGTCCAGTTTCGAACACTAATGTGTGCTATTGACCTTTTTGAGATCTTGTTGTATTAGAAGTGCATTACTGGGTCCAGACTTGGGCCTTTTTAAAATTTTTGGATTCATTTGGCCAAACCCAACAATTTTTGCAGGACTTTCCAATGATTGCACAGAGAGGCTTCCTGATTATCCCCCAGCAGATGACCATCACATTAGAGAAGGATCAGGCTTTTTTAACATCCATATCTGATCATTATCTGAACCGGTTGATTTTGGTGGGACTGGCTGACCATTCAATGTTTAGGATGGTGTTCAACTCTTCACGATGGCAGCAGTCGAAGGGAAGAAGCTACAAACATGTTGAATTTTAATAACAGAGGTGCTTAAAGTTGCTTATACCTCACTCCCTACTGTACCCGATGGGGCAGATTTACTTACCCGGGTTCTTTAGCGATCCAGCGGCGCGTTCTCTGCGGTGGATTCGGGTCCGGCCGGGATTCACTAAGGTAGTTCCTCCGACGTCCACCAGGTGGCGCTGCTGCGCTGAAGTCCGCCGAGGCCCGCCGGAATTCATTTAAGTTCACCGGCCTATTCCTGGTGAAGGTAAGCGCGAGTCCCGCAACACTTTTTTTTTAAAAATGCGGCGGTTTTTCCGAATCCGTCGGGTTTTCATTCGGCCATGCCCCCCATTTCTGTCGCGTGCATGCCAGCGCCGATGCGCCACAATCCGATTGCGTGCGCCAAAATCCCGAGGCAATACAGGAAAAATTGGCACAAATCGGAAATATTCGGGTAACACGTCAGAAAAACCCGAATCGGGCCCTTAGTAAATGACCCCCAATGTACAGTAACAAGTATCGGCACAAGGGACAGCTAATATCCCCTTTCACCCTCTACAGGACCCATCTTCAAGCCTTGACAGGACCTCCTATACATTGACAGACCAACAGCAGGTATAGAAAAAGAGAGTAAGAATGAATTGTTCCCAGGCCCCCATATCTACATAAAAGAGATTAGACGAGACAGCATTGCATTTTACAACTCAATCATATTGTGTTAGCATGTGCTTATCCGAGCAGAGACAAAATTGAAAGAGAGTGGAGAAAAAAAAGACTACAGCAGATAGGAAGGTATGAGCAATTTCCATGGATAGAAAAGGAAGCTAATGGCGGGGCGCTGTCATTCTTAAGAAGGGCTATTAGGCCACCGCCATCCGTTCTTGTGTCCTCACGCTCCTTTAACTAAAGTCAGACATTTCCCTAATGCTATTGTGAGGAGCTCCATCCCTTAGATAAGGCCGGGCCATGCTTCTCCACAAAATACTTTCCATTTACTTGATTTATAAATGCCGCCGGACTAATTCTATTTGCCGATAAAGGCAGCTGGATATGTATTTTTCTCCTCGCTTTTACCTTTTATATCTTTTTGTGTTATTCAAATATTAAGAAGAAAAGACGTCATAATGATGATCCTCCAGAACCAGAGCTGGAACTGTGGCAATTCTATGCAAATAACATTTTTTCATTGACTCGAATCCTTATGATTCGAGGAGATTGTTGAGTTCAAAAATTCAAAAATTTGAGTCGAAATTGGCTAACCAGTCTACGGAAGAGGCCACTAAAGAATCAACTTTTATTGTGTTCCACTCTTAAAGTTCACTCTTTCCCAAAGGTGGATGAATGTCTGATGGGTGATGGTGTCACCACTGGTATCAGTATTGATTGAGTTCCCAGGAGCACTGGTTAGCATGATAGACATATGGTCCTATCACCTCTATTGTGGAATAGAGTGAACCAGCTTTATATTCATATGAAGCATTTCTGGGACCACTTCCTCATCACAATGGTCAGCTCCCCAATGATCAAGGTCCTTGCAAATATGACATTCTTATGCTATCCTAAAGGACCAACTACCACTAAAAACAAAAACACAGTGGGGGTCATTTACTAAGGACCCGAATTGCGTTTTTTCATTGTGTTTCCTGAAAATTACCATTTTGCGCTGAATTGCCCCGGGTTTTTGGCGCACGCGATTGGATTGTGGCGCATTGGCACCGGCATGCACGCGAGGGAAATCGGGGGACGCAGCTGTCGGAAAATCCGATGGATTCGGAAAAAACGTGGAATTTTTTTTAAAAAATGTGTTGCTCGACATGCGCTTACCTGCACCAGGATAGCTTGGTGAACTCCAGTGAACTCCGACGGACTTCAGTGCAGCAGCAACACCTGGTGGACATCGGGCGCACTACCTTAGTTAATCGCCGGAAGACCCGAATCCTCGACGGAGAACCCGCCGCTGGATCGCGAATGGACCGGGTAAATAAATCTGCCCCAGTATTTTAACTGTCCGGGACCGTGAGATGGATATGAAAATATGGAGCTAGGAAAAGGTTAAAAAATATTCCAAACGTTGGTGCCATTTCCTACCCCGACTATTTAGGCCTGAGTGACCTTTGTTTAGCTTAAAAGGGTTGTCCAACTCAAACACAAAGCTACCTCAAAATAAGGCAGAAAAAACACACACACCTGCCCTCTCCGTTCCATCCCTAATCATTTGGTTTCGGCCTGTTTGAGGTCAGGGCACCTCTTCAACCAGTCAGTTGTCTTCAACAGTGACTTCTTTGTACACGGTACATCGCTCATAACTTGTGGGTCGAAGTCACCACTGAGGACAGTCCATAGCTGCAGTGTTGACCTTCAGAGATGACTCAAACAAGCTGAAGGAGCCAGAATCTGTAAGTTTATTTTATTTGTTTTAACATAAAGTGGCATAAAAGTAGACAACCCCTTTAAGTGTTCCATTTAAATACCAATGGACAGCTAAAGTTTTTCTATAACACAAGATCCATGTTTCTCCTTATAGACAAGGCGTCTATATCCACAAATATTACACCACACAGAACTATCTCCATTAATTACCGGTAGGTGTAGTTTAATAGGTAATATGTGGTGCAGGACCTTGGCCACCTGTGTTATCTTACACAGGTCACATGTGTCTGTAAACTCTATTGTCTATTATATTGATATTAAGGATCAGTTATATAGCATTTATTGGAGGCTACACAAGCTCCCACAACATATCTCCCATTGTCAATCATCCGCTTTGTCAGCCCGCTCGTGTCACGCTTCCCCGTCACTCATGAACGGCCCGGAATCTCACTCCATGCTCATCACATTTGCCCTTTAGCATGTCGAGACCCCACTGCAATTTGATTTTTGTCATCTGTGGCTAAATAGTGCACAGCACAGATTATATCACTGACCTTCCCTTATCAAAAAGCACAGAGAAGAATTGTCCTCTTTTTCTATTTAGTCTCTTAACATAAATGGGGTCAAATGGGCAAAGAGCCGTTTCCAAGGCTACTCAGTGAATGGGAAAAATTCCTTTATTTTTCCATGAAGGGAACTTAAAAATCTGTTGGTATTGTTAGTTGTTTTACGAAGGATTGATCAAATACATCATAGGTGCATACAGGCAATTTTCAGATTGTGGATTCTAGTAGGGGGTCTTATTTATGCCAGACAGATAGATTTTGATATTTTCAACTACAAAAAGAAATATTTTATTGTCCATAATGGAAAACCATGAAAAATATCGATCTTAGATGATTAAATATATAACTTAAACATGCTCCACCTGGCTCTTCAAAACGGAAATCGAACCACGGGATCATTCTTTTTCCTAACATATTCGATGATTGGCCTTCAACTGGTGCAAATTCAATCAATTCCCTCACTAACACATGGTCTTCTCAACAAAGTAAGATAAAGAAGAACTCTACTTTATCTTGAGACCTATATATACAACACACAATCACATTTACCCAAAAGATCTTTGAGAAGACCACATCCGATGTTTCATGTTGGAGCTTTTCATATTATACCTCAATCACCACATCTGGGCTGGTGGCCCCTTCTTTGAGGAGATAATATCCATAGAAGAAAACTTTTGGGTGGGCATCCTGAGATTTTACTATAAATTACAGTATTGTACAGTAGTAGCACAGTCTCATAGTCAATATTTATCACAGCAGTATGCCAAATCTACACTACCTTCTCGTATGTCCACGGAGCTCAACAAATAGACATGGATCCACTATCTGAAGACCACCATTTGATAGGGTTTTAGAATGGTCTTTGCTGAACATCAGCCTTAGATTTTCACTTAGTGCCTCCTTAATTTGGTTTCATTCCAGAAGGAAGAAAATTCTCTTGGACAACCAACTGAAGATTATGAACTGAACTGATCATAGAACTGAAGGTATTATGTAAGTCAATGTCTGACCTTTTAAGCATGCCAAGCGATGTTAGTAAAGCCATATAACCAGAGTATCCAGACAGCATAGCTACCTCTGATAGGTTGAACTAGTGAGATATCTAAAAAAAAAATCTAACTTGCATACCTTTCCCCATGGACCATTGCCAAAAACACTCCATGTAGTGTCCTGTAGGGTCTCCTTTAGGACAACCAGGTGCCCCGTAAAACCAAAAGTTTCATTCCTAATTTGTACCTTGCCCCTATAAGCTCAGCCCCAACATCGGAGTCAAACTAATCTACATACTGTATATTACTTATCTACATATATATCTCTCAAGTATTTTTTCGGGTCAGGGGGTTATTCAAAAGAAGATTATGGAACGTCTTAGTAGATAATAGGCTTAGCAGAGAAAAAAATGAATGCTCTCATTGAACATATTTACAACCTACGGCCATGTATGATATATAGATGATCATTCTTGGTCTCTATTCTATATGACCCAATCCCAACAGAGACATTTGTGACTGATAAACAAACTTCCCCCCTTGCATTGAGCGGTGAAATTTGGTCAACCTCCACCTGCATTGATTTCGGATGAGAAAATCTGGCTAAATACTGTAAAGAGGGTTGCAATTTAAACAGCAGGAGATCCGGGCAGATAAATATTTATCGAGTTGGACATTGTGTCTGAAAAGATCTACATCTCGCTCCCAACGTTACGTGCTCCAGCCGCTGCGCCCGCCTTTTAAACAAAACCAATGTGAGTACCCACAGCAATCTAATGGCTTTCTGTGTGCGCACAGGCCGGCAAAGCTGATTTCAAGGCTCGGCAATAGCCGGTGTGTTTGTGTCTTGTTCTATCAGGTCCGCACGTACTAATCAAAGTGAATGCAAGGTCTGGGCTCTTGCTTCGTGTGTGACTTTCTGCATGATTGTTCCATTTACATTTGCCGGTGGTAGGTAGTAGGATAAAGCGGGAGCTCACCTATTTAACCAGCTCCGACTTAATTTGGGTTCTTTATTAGAAAACAGTGTAAGACAAAGTAAGCCTGTGAGGTATAATACAGACTGATGTTTAAATTAGTTTACAATTTGCTTGGCTTCATCTAGTGCTAACTCTGAACAAAGCCATTCCGAGATGTCAGCTGAGCTCCTAACCGCTGTAACAAATTGTTGCCCGAACGCTGAACACCTAATGACTTCAAATTAGCTCCACTGCGATATTGCCTGACAGTTCGTTACGACTGTTAGCAACATAGCTGGCGTATCATGACCAATAAATTGGTTTCAGTTGGGGCTGGGAAAGGGACTTCCATCAATTTGATTAAAGAAATTACTGTAGCATCCAACGCATGAAGACAAACTAGTTTAGGGAGGCAGACAGAAGTTAAATGCGGCAGAAACTCATTGCTCAAACCGTTCCAAGTACAAACAACCTGAATTGGATTTAGTCGGAGAGTCTGATGTTTTAAAGGGTACTCACACCTTGATTGAGAATTAGGGTAATTGAATATTTACTTAAAGGAATGAGTCTCCGAGGTGCTTCCTATATTCCGCACCCTACGTTCAAATTTACACTTAATTCAAACCAAAAAGTCTCAAAAATTTCAAAAATATTCAGTGCAAATATCCATGTTGGCTTTTTATAAGATATTGTAAAGATAAACATTTCATAATTTAAAAAAAAATTTCTCAATTTTTGTTGAGTTTTGAATTTTGGAGTCGAAAAGAGTTTCCTTATGGCTTTAGCTCTCTACTATACTATTCTATTGGTGTCTTGCCGAGGGCAATATAAGGCACAAAGGTATAAGGACAGGCTAAACATCCCACTTGTTGTAACAACTGGTTTTGTAAACTAGACTGCATCTCACAACAACCGGATCTCTAGAACCCAAACAATTAATTGGGCATCTTTATGGGTTAATATGTTTCTGTTGGCTAAAATCATGACCTAAAGGCAATCATAGACATTTTATAAATATATATTAGCCCATATACAGCGGAAATTGACACTTTTCCTTGTTCATGACATGTGGACCCAGGAGTTAGTATTGGGTTAAAGCTGGGGCCATCCGGAGGATCTTCTGCTCCTCCGGTGGGACAGTCCTGCATATTGTAATTAAAAATGTCTACTAATGGTAAAGGAGCCTTTGTACCACTAAGGTAATAGTGACGAAAGGGACTTAGCTGCTTGTGAATCCACAATAGCCACAGCGTAAAAAGCACATAAAAGAACAGTTCTAAAACTTTCGAACCAGATTAATAAACCTCTTGTTCTCATTCTCTTGGAAATGTTCTCCCATCAACCACCCAAACCAATTACTGATATTATTCTGAGAAATATGTTCCGCCACGTCTACATTATGGTACATTTGGTTCGCTACTTCATTTCCCAAAGTACTGAGTATTGAGTATTTATTGAGTGGCTGTGGAGGTATAGTGATAGGACTATTGTAGAGAGCATGTTCCTGCCCACAAATCCCAATAAAGCTTTTATTTCTTCCACTCCCTCGTGATTGCTTTAGAGGAGTGAAACGGCGGAGGTGACAGATTTGCGGTATATAGGAAATCCTGAAGTTTTGGAGCCGCTTGTGAAATATTATTGTACAATAAAAGAGCAAAGTTGTTTAATGGAGAATTGGAGTCAGCAGCTGCCGGTCAGGAGATTACAACCATGTACAGCGGTTCAGTTTAACGCAGAATTTTGGGGGAATTTTATACAAGTCAAGAAGAAAAATTAAATGCAAAGGATCTTTAAGAGGGCAATCTAGTTTGGAAAGGTCTTTAAAGAGGTTGTCTAATTTGGAAAAGTCCTTAAACAGAGAGGCCGGTTTGGAAAGGTCCTTTAAAATGGGTCCAGTTTGAAAAGGTAATTAAAGAGAGTGTCTAATTTATTAAGGTTCTTAAAGAGGTTTTCCCTCGAATTCTAGTTAGGCCCTATCCAACTTGCTGATCGGTGGGAGTCTCAGTGATGAGACCACCACAGATCACAAAAATGAGGGCTCTGATGGGTTTTCACGTACCTCAGCCGGACCCCTCGTCGCTCCATGAGAGTAATGGAGCAGACAGCCGTGCATGACCATTCTGCTCCATACATCTCAATGGAGCCAACGGAAATTGTCGAGCGCTGCACCTCCACCGATCAGCAAGCTAGTCCCTATTCTTTGGATAGGGCCTAACATGAATTTGTGGGAAAACCCCTTTAAATACACCCTCTAGTTCTTAAAGGTTCTTAAAGATAGCTTCTAGTTTGGTATGGGTCTAACAAACAGCATCTTGTTTGGAAAGGTCTCCAACGTGGTTGTCTAGTTCGGAACATTTATTCTTAAATACCCTATTAAAAACTCTTGGTAAGAGGAATTCTCATCAAGTCATTCACCTATTAATACTAGTACCCACGATGAGTGTATTTTCCTCGTGAGGACCTTACATTATGGAAAAATTCTTAACAAAATATTATCTATAAAAAATGTGTAAAGCTTCAGTTTTCCTGAGGAGGCAATGCATCGAAATTGAATAGAGTGCACCATAATGTTGGGGTTATTAAAATTTCTAAATCCCTTGTAGAGTTTTCCGAACAAAAAAACTGACCACTGTGGATATACAGCCCTCATGTAAAAAAAAAATTACTCCACCACCTGAGACACCATTTTGATGGAGCTTCAATGTGTACACGTTATCTCATAACATTGAGTATTGATGATAGACTACCAAAAGACCGTAGTAGATGTGAGAACTTGGGTCGGTCAATAAGTAAATGTTTTTGAACAATACATTTCTCCAATTTTGACCACATTTAACAGAGATATAATCATACCTGGAATATGTTTGGCCCATCCAATAATTACGACCAGCTCTCGGTCCGCCAGGTCACACAAGGTAGTGAGGGCTTTGATGTCACTATCAGGAATGGTTGGGTCAGGCATCGCATAGATCTTCTCTGGCTCAGCCACCAGCAAATGTGAGACAATCTTGTTATCTGTAAGAAATAGACCACAGCACGGCCCGATCAATAGCAGGATCTCTGTGTTACCAAAAATACAGCAATCATCTATGTATCATCGCGCTGAGAACCTCCCATACATCATAAAACCATATAAGAGGAACGCGCTTCCTGAAAGGCAGAGTTTAAAAATATCACAGTGAAAACCACAGTTTATTAGATGTTCCAAATAATACCGCTCCATGCCATACATCTTTTTTTTCATCTGAGTTATTAGGAAATCATCCGGTTTTATGTTCTCGGCAATACAATACAAAAAAACTTCCTAACCGGCTGAGAAAAACCCTTCTCAATCTGTAATGGATACAAGGCTAATAGAGATGTAATCTATTACGAGGGGAACTATCGAGCTTCCACCGTCATCAATTTCATCTCATATATCACCACCCCATAAAGTCAATTATTCGACCAATAATATCCGATATTTAAGTTGAATATACAGCTTCAAGTTGATACATTTATACAAATAAAACAATGCCAGTAAGGGGCTGTGTAAAGCCATTGTCGAGAATTATCCAAAATTGGAATCTGGACAGCTTTGGTAGACATCTGGATCCTTCAGTTTTTTCTTCTTACAAGCCAATATAATACATGTATAGCCCTTAATACAGTAATAATACAGTATGTATAGCCCTTAAAGGGAACCTGTCACCAGGAGACCCATTTTTAGCACTCCCTCAGTCCTCACAGGGCATAGTACATACACTGCCAAAGCGTTTTTGTATAAAAAATAGGTTTTACAAAAAAAGAATTGTACCTTCCAATACCATGTGCTGTGTGACTAGGCACTTTTCACCTGGGAGTGGCTAGAAAGGAGCAGTCCCCCCCACCCTTGGGAAACTGCTCCTCCATGCGTCCTTTTCAAATAAATTCCACGCACTCGGGATTGGCTGCAGAGGAGCAGGGGGCGTCGCCAATGTACAATATAACATATCTTTTTTTCTGTAAAACCAATTTTTTTTATACAAAAACACTTTGGAAGTGTATGCACTATGCTCTGTGGGGACTGGGGGAGCGCTAAAAATGGGTCTCCTGGTGTCAGGTTCCCTTTAAGCTTCTTACAAGCACTATCAAATATCATTGGGCCAGGATTTATCAAGTTGGACTTCAGTTGCCGAGTCCTTTTATTTTGGCTTTGACTTCCTTCATTTACTATACATTCACTTTGGGGTGAGCTGATCCGACATACACAGAAGTCGAAGAGATGGCTGTTGGACAAATTAAGCTTCTCTCCAGAGCTATTTTACGAGAAGGAAAGCCTCGCTGTCCATGCAATATTTTTGAACTTTTTGGATCAGTCCAATGTCTACTGGCTCTAGAGATAGGGTTGTAGAGGGCAACTGTTTTGCTATGAAAAGACCAAAGTCTTTTTGTAATATTTTACTTTAACCCTATTATCTATTAATATTTAAAGGGAATCTACAGATAGGATGAAGTATTTCAAACCAAGCACATACAAAAAAATAAAAAAAACGTGTATATTTATTTGTTAGTATTTATTAAAGAACATCTACCACCAGGATGAAGGATTGTAAACCAAGCACAAATACATGCTAGTGTGTGCCCCCTTAGGCAAGACCCACTCTTCTTTTAACTTCTTCTTCCATTGTTTTCATAAAAAAAGGCTTTAAAATATGCAAATGAGCCTCAGGGGTTCCAGGCTCAATAAACAACTATGGAGCCTCGAGATTCCCAATCTCATTTGTAGAATTTTTTTGGGTAAAAACAAGGACAGAAGAAGCTACAAGAAAAGTGGATCCTGCCAGATGGGGCACACACCAATATGTAAGTGCACTTGTTTTACAATCCTTCATCCTGTGGGTAGATTTCCTTTAATAAATACTAAAAAATAAATATACAACATTTTTTGTATGTTTTTCAAAAATCTTACATTTTCTAAAGAAAAGTCTTATACTGGGATAAAAAAAAAAAGGAAAACCCTCGGTAGATAATGATGCTGATCCTGCAGCAAATTGCAATAAATCTTCATTTTCCGGACAAAAGAAATGACATAATTAGGCAGCTCAGAATGATTCACAACATTTAGCGTTAAGTTGAGCTTACATTTCGGTACAGAGAATGATATATTCTCCCAAAGGGGAAAAAAATATATTTTTTAAGTTTTTTTAAAATATTTATAAATCTTTAAACTATACATTTTATGATTTTTGGTTCTGCATGTAGACTATTGCTTTAGATAAAGAACCGGGAAAAAAATATATGTTTTAATTTAAACTTAAATTTAACTATATGTTCTTTAAAAAATTTTATGGTTTTTGTTCTGCTTTTGACCAAGAACAGGACTCCTAAAAATGACTTCAATTTAAAAGTAAACACTATTTATCATTATTATTTTAAAGAAAAAAAAAAATGGATCAAAAAATTAGTTGAGAAATTGATTAAATAATTACGAATTTCTATACGATTTTTAAGCCTAAAAAAAAATCTAAAAAAAAATTGTAAAATTCATAAAACAACTGCGGTAGGAGAACGGATGCTGGAATTTTTCCTGGAACGCTGGTATGGAGCCCAATTCTTTGCCATAAGCTTAGTTTGTAGGCGGTTTTTTTAATATTGCCAAAATTAAAATCAAGATTTCAAAATTCAAAAAGATTTTTTCAAAAAAATTTAACTTTTTAATTTTTTTTAAAATAATTTTATAATTTTTTTTTTTTTTCAAACGGCTAATTAGGTCTGCTCGGCTTCAAAAGCGCCAGGGGCTTAGTAAAATTGGTGCGGTTATCTTCTTAAAGGCTATCGTAACACACCGTTTCAGAATAATCTCAACTTCCAAAAACATAGACGTCGGGGACAGCTCCGTCCCCATCTCTTCTAATCTCTTTTCCGCGAGTGACTCTGTCAACAATGACAAAACTCAATAAATGGAAAAAAAAAAAAAAAGAGGGTAATCTCTGCATCACCAAATCCACTGAAATTAAACCCCTAATGAAATTAAGCATTACGGTTTATTAAATTTTATAGTATTATCGGAAAGTTTTCATTATAATGCATCAAATCTGCTTAATGCAACCCGAAAATGTATTTACAGAATTGTGGAACAGCTTAGTGGAGCTGAGTCTCGGATGCCAGATTGGACAATTGAAGGTATAATCAGCATAATGTTTTTTGGAAAGGCAAAGGGAATCTATGCCATATGTTCACTTAAGCCTTAATTTTATGTAAAACTGGTTGTTTTTGCTTTGACAAAGCTAAAACGTCCTTTTGTGTACAGTTAAAAATCTGCTATGTTTTCCTGTCGCCGATTCTCGCTTGTGCCATACACACAATAAACTCAGTACTGACCCCTATTGGAATGGAGGGCAATTAATCCAACATTAACGGGGTTTTGTCATTAACCATATTTATCCCCTATACATTATAGGGCAGATTTACTTACCCGGTCCCGTCGCGATCCCGCAGTGCGTTGTCCGACGAGGATTCGGGTCCGGCGCGATTCACTAAGGTTGTGCGTCTGAGTTCCTGCAGGTGTCGCTGCTGTGCCGAGGTCCGCCACAGTGCTTGATCTTGCGACACAAAAACTTTTTTAAATCACGCGGTTTGTCCGAATCCGTCGGGTTGTCCGAGGGCCCGCCACACGATTTCTGTCGCGTGCAAGCCGGCGCTAATGCGCCAAAATCCGATCGTGTGCGACGAAAGTGCAGCGTTCGGACCCTTAGTAAATGAGCCCCTATGTTTCATTGCTTGGGCTCAACAGTCGAGACTCCCCCCCCCAGTCATGTCCTTGACCTGCCCCATACAAGTGGGACCTCTGTCCTGTTCTGCGGAAGTCCCATAGAAGTTCTTGGAACACAGGACAAAAAAGCTGACATGCCCCTTTGAAATGGGGCAGGTCAAGAGGTCTTGCAGCCCTATATTCTGGGGGTTCATGGGGGAGTCTCAACTCTGACAGTCCCTAAAATTAAATGGGTTGACACAGTATAAGGGATACATGTTGTAAAAGATACAGTCCCTTTATACGAGAAGATTTATGGAACAAGAATTGTATAGGATTAGGAAAACAATTTGTATAAATTTACACTCTAATACATATCCTTTACACTACAACCTCTTTTAGAAACAAGCTCATTTGCATACTGTTTTTCCCAGGATGCATTGTCTGTTACCTAAGCAAACTGGATCTCCTCAATGACAACCATTACACCCTGAGAATCATATGGTGAGCTGTTAATTGTTTGGCTGAATAGGGACTAAAGTCAGTATGATATAAGCTCTGTGTCACTTTTAAAGTTGTTTCACTAGACTTAACCAGTCCTTAAAGGGGACTTATCACCAAATACAAAATGCTAAATGACACGCCTAATTTGATTGTCTCTGTTCCCCTGATCATTTTGGTGTTGTTCTTTTAAAAATATGTCTATCCGTTCAAAAGATATGGCCCCTGGAAGTTAAAACTATTAGCGCATTCCAAGTAAAGGTCCACCCCCTTGGATAGTATCTGCTAATTCCCATATAAACTTCAGGGGGTCATATCTTTTTAATGGGACAACGGATTTAAAAAAAACAAACACCAATTCGATCAGGGATACAGCGGTGATCACATGAAGTATGTCATTTAGCATTTTGTATTTGGTGATAGGTCCCCTCGAAGAGCTATAATATAGAGGTCAAGCGATCATCTGTTTGGATAAGAGTTCCTATCAATTCAGATGATCCTGAGTTGTTGTTCTGCTGCTAGCTTTATTATACACTGGTGGGGCTACAAAGCTATAAGTGTTCAGTTTTCCTGCAGCGCCGCCACAGGTGATATAAAGCATTACAGCCTGCGCTTATTTCTGGCTTAAACACTAATGGGCCTTCTAATGTATTTGCATTGGTAGGTTCACTAGTCAATCTCATTTAAGTAAGTGAAAACTCCAAAACCCACTTTCTGGTGGAATCTTCCGCTTTTAGCTCCGTTGAGCTAATGATCATGGCCGCGGCCGCTTTATGCACTTCAGAATGCAGTGATCACAGAGGTAATATTTGCTCTGTATAAATCACACACCATAGGCTGTCCTCTTAAATTACGCTTTATTACTTCCCAGATCCATTAGTGGGGATTAAGGAGAAAAAGAAGGGGCTGTGCTACAATGAGGCAGCACATGAGGGGCATCATACAGATGTAGCAGACCCGAATTAGTCACGACGAAAACTATGAATGATGTGAATTCTCTATTTTGCAGCTGCTTCTGATATGGATGATAGAGTTTGTCATGTAGAACAATATGTTGAGAAGTCAGACCTCCTATTAGATTGTGGGTTAATCTCCTTTACTTCACTGCACAAAATATATAGTCTGGAGACAACTCCAGATCCGAGAACATCCACTTTTGGAGACCTGCAATACCTCATTCCTCCTGCAGATGTCTCTGTTGCAATTAGTGTTTGCAGAAAGTTTGGGCGTTTGCCCAAAACTTTTTTATTAAAGTATAAAAATAGTTTGATCTTGGAAAGTGGTGATATAGTTACAGGATATACAACAACATGGAGGTGGTGGAAGTTAGGACAAGTCCTGTTAACAGGGCCGAGACCCTATAAGACCCCCAAGATGAGCCCCCTAATCCTCGACCTATACTAGTCTGTTGTTAAAGGGGAAAGTGGCAGACAAGTGTTAATTTCCTTTAAGGCTGTAAACAAATGGATAAACCTAAGGGGTAGAGACCCCCAGTAGCGCTACTTACATGGCTTTTTGGCTGGCTGGACAAGCTGAGGGTTCAGGTACGGGCTATTCTCTGCGTCTATTCTGCGCTTGTACTTCTGTCGGCCTCCACGAACTCTGTCCAGACGTACCCCTGGAAAAGATCAAAGCATGTATATGAAAATTGCTGCTTAATTGCACATGTATACAATATACAGTAAAAAAAATGATAAATCTTCCCATAAAAATCTGATTACTAAAGCCGGATATGAATAGTCATAACTTGATTTCTACCTCAATCACAGTCATTTTAGCAACCGATTTGTTGTATTTGAGTAAACTCTAGTAGGGTAAAGGACCTCTCCACTGACCCTGGAAAACCCCTTTAAATCACCTGCCTTTCTCATTTTGCCTTATTAATCAGATTTATTTTATCATAAATATGCATTTCTACATTTGCCCTAACTAGAGATGAGTGGACCCGACATGTAGGTTTGGGTTTGGTGTTTGGACCCGTTCCTCCTGACCAGGCCAAGCAGCCAATCCATCAAATGTACGTCCCTTACAACTAGCCATGGCGATGATTGGCCAGGATGTCCCGTCCAGGTTGGGAGGAATGCACCCGATTGCACACATCTAGTCCGCTCATCTTTAATCTTAACCCCTGACCACAAGGTAGGAGATAACTCGTTGACTGGTGAGACCTAACATTTGGGAACCCAACTGTTCACATTCACATGCACATTTGTTTTATCAGTCAAGGGGTGAAGAAGATGGCCCACCACTGATCCATGAGATCTTTAATACATTGTAATCCCTTTAAAGAAGACCCTTCCATTAGCTCGAATGCCTTCAATTATCCAATAGGTGTCACTCCACTGATTCTGGCGCAATTGGAATTTTTTCCGTAGCCCCCACCATTCCAGAAGAATCACTACCATTAGTCACCACACCGAATCTGCTAATTTGGGTCTTTACTGTCAGGTGGGTGGTACCAAGGACTGCCCACCTGACAGAAGAGAACCGAATTAGCATACTGGGTGTATAAACTATTAACACTGATTTCTCAGGAATGGTAAGGGCTAGAGAAAAAATTCCAACTGCGCCAGAATCAGTTGAGCGGCACCTATTGAAGGATTGAGCTGATGGATGGGTCTTCCTCAAAGAGCTTTGCTTAAAAAATAGATTGGGGTAGTTTTAGATCCCCTTTACACCTTAGCGGGGACCTACTTAGTCCCTGTCTTGATATGAACTGAAACAATTAACATCTAGCATGCATCTATTAGTCATCTGTATCCATGCACATACATTATTCCGCATTGGAGCTGTATACTCAAAACGGTTCTAATTTCTTTTGATAGAACAAAACATTTTCCACATTTTCCACTATTCTCTATTTCCATCTACCAGCCCGATGTAACATTTAAATATATATAAGAGTCCATGACACGTATGGATTTGCAGGATTTGGATATTAATGATCCGTCTCCAGCCGCTGCTTACTAATACAACCCTGCAATGCAGATCCACTTCGCCGAACAATAGTTTTGGAATAAAAGCTGCACTTTGTTGCTCTGTTAAATGTGACACATTGATCATCCGCCCGGGCAAAGCCGAGAGAAATCAATTACCGATCCGGGATTCCGAAACTATATTTAAAAAGAGACGCGAAATGATGCAGCGCGGGGAAGAGATCCAAAGGGGATATTTGTTGCAAATCACTAGATGAAAAAGTAGAACTCTGAGAAGCTGCCCGGCATTTTAATAGCAATGAGGAGAAAATGAACTCTGCATAATTCAGGCGCCATCATCCCGCCTCTGTGGCGCTCCAATTCATAGAGGCGAAAAGATGGATAGCGCCGAGAGGCCGTGTGTTTAATCAAATAGTAATGGGACTGCAGACCAAATTTAAATAATATAAATCTATTCCAATCAATCATTTTATTTTGCTTCCCGCCAGAATCGGTGCATAAATTGAGGCCCCCGGAATACAAAGTGGACCCCCGCCCGACCGCGCGCCCGCCTTCTCCACCAATGATGGATCTCACCTGATCAAAAATCCCAGACCTCTCCTCTGTATCCTGACATCTCCTACCAGAGGCCGCTTCCCGTATCATCGGGGGTTAACCCTGCGCCATACGCAATTATATTATTAATATCTGGCGGAATTACTTATTTAATACGGGAATTCATCTTCCTCATTTGTTACTATTATATCTGCACTCGCTTAGCGGAGGGAAGAGGATGTGCCGGCTGATGGATATTCGGGATGATCTGAGTGCAGGGTAAAACAAGGTGAGTGGGTGAGGATGTCAGGGAGAGTTTAATGCAAAACCTGTTCTCGTGCGGGAAATGTTCTTTTTTGTGTTCATATTCTTCCTAAAACGAATGAACATTTTTAAAAATCTAAAATCTTTGTTGACTTTTTTATTAGCGTAGTAAAAAAACTGCTCCAACTGCCCAAGCATTGACACAAGAATAGACAAGTGCAGGCACCACTAGGGGGAGCTACAGAGTTTACTGAATACTGTTTATACACTGAACTCAATGGTAAAACAGTATGCGGTAAGATTCTAAGCTCCCCCTAGTGGTGCATTTACTACATACTGTTTATACACCAAACTCAATGGTAAAACAGTATGCCGTAAGCTCTTAGGCTCACCCTAGTGGTGCGTTTATTGCATACTGTTTATACACCAAACTCAATGGTAAAACATTAGGGGAACATTTACTAAGGTTCCATCGGATGCATTTTTGTCGGGTTTCCCAACTTTTTTTGCATTTTGCCCTGAATTGCCCCGGGTTTTTGGTAAACAGGATCAGATTGTGTCGCATCGGCGCCGGCTTCCATGTGACACAAACCGGGGGCGTGGCCGGCGGACAACCCGACTGATTCAGACAAACCGCGGAATTTAAAAACCAAATTGTGTCGCAAGATCAGCACTCACATACACCGGGAAGAAGAAGGTGAACTCCGGCGGGCCTCAGCGGGGGAAGCGACACATGCAGGAAATCAGGGCGCACGAACGAACGGGACGGGTAAGTAAATGTGCCCCAGTATGCGGTAAGCTCCTAAGCTCCCCCTAGTGGTGAGTAAAGTTAGCCAGTCTTGTAATATAATGTCAGCATTGTAGATCTGAAGCTCTGAATGAGAAAAAGAGACAGAAATCTACTAATTTTGCCAAAATTTTGTAACCTGCGATGGATATCTCATTGAGAGGGTCTACTTCCCTGCACTCCCTGCTATTTGAATATTGAGTATTCACAGTAGCATTGTTGATAGTTTTAAACTTACTATGCACAGCGCCAAACAATGTATAGTGGCTGTGCTTGGTATTACAGGTCTACTCCATTGACTTAAATGAGAGTTAAATGAGTTGCAAGTACACATGACATCACAGCAATGAACATGACATCACAGACCAGCGAATAGCAGATCACTAGGGGTAGTGATTTCAATCTATGCTAAAGAAAGTTGATCAATAATTAAATGCTGGAATATCCCTTTAATCTATTATAATCCCAATTGTTTAAGATTTTTGATGTTCCCACCTTCTCCTCTTAGGGGGATTTTATAACATCTCTGTAACCCCTGGCACCCCCCGCTGTGTAAGGACGTGGCCCGGGGATCTCTACT